>NC_091181.1:16358163-16463163 GCF_040958095.1 Procambarus clarkii | reverse complement strand
ACAATATATGCACAATTAATACACAACTTGCACGAAATATAATCAATACATTACTAACCCAAAAGAGCACAACTACTACATTCCACACATACACGTACAAAACATTCACAATTAATACACAAATTTCACAAACAATACACAATTTGAATATAATTAATACATAATAGCAATCATCATACGACTTATGCAATATACAGTATCTGCACAATTAATACACAACTTGCACATGTATAATAATTGTGCTATTTGCACAGTTACAATCACAACCAACTAGGTAAAACAATACACAATTTGCATTATATTTTTTCTAGGTTTGTTTTGGTCATCATTTATAATATGTCGAGTTTAAACAACCCCCCAAAAGTTAGAATTTCACATGAATGACTGGCAAGTCTGACATCCTATGAGCTCAATATAAAAACACATTTACCATAAATGTTTCAACATTATTAGTGCTAAACTATTCATCTAGCATATGTCCATTGTTTTTAGTGTCTTATTAATACCCCTTTGTTACGTCCTCTTCAATCATGTCACCCATATTTATTTAGACACACCCTCAAACAGACTTATTGGTTCTTGCCTTACTTATGTTAGGGACAAGTGAGGTTAGGTGAAGTCAATAAATTCTATGATAATTTTAAGCAAATGTACTATAACCTATCAAAAAATGCAACCAATTAGAAGCTAAATTCTATAAAAATCTATACAAAATTATACTTACACTATAGAAATTTAACCAAATTCAACCTAGCAAAAGCTAAACTAACTCAATTTGAGCATCCCATATCCTCACATGCAAGCCTATGTCACCTCTGTCAATACATGAGTTAGCTATAGCTAGAACCCCAAAATAGGTAAATTTACAAAAAAAAATTGAATATGTTAATTCATAACCCCTAAGATATTATATATCCTACCCTACAGATCCTCACCTAACCTAGCCTAGCATATCCATAGCTAGATTTGATTAAAGTTGGCAAAATTTGCACTATCCCATCTAAATGTAACCTAATTTAAGACAATTTCCACAAATATACCCAAAAATGTTTTGTAACATAGCACAGCCAAAGCCCATTTTAGCCAGGTTTTTACCTTTTCCAACCTGCCCTAGACAACCTAACCTAACCAGACCTAACATATCCAAAGCTAGATTTGATTAAAGTTGGTTTAATTTAAGCCATCCCACCTAATTTAAGCCAATTTCCAACAAATATACCCAAATGCTTTGTATCATAGCACTGCCAAAGCCCATTTTAGCAGAGTTTTAATCTATTCCAACCAATCCTCCACAACCCTATCCTAACATATACAAAGCTAGATTTGATTAAAAATTGGTGAGATTTATGCTGTCCAACCTAAATTCAGCCTAATTTACGCCATTTTTCACCAAATATACCCAAGTGTTTTGTAACATAGCGCAGCAAATGTCCATTTTAGCCACGTTTTTCGCCTATTCCAACCTAAATTAGCACAAATCAACCACCTCGGACCTAACCTCTGATACAACATATACTCAGAGAAGTTATGTTTTTTGGATATGAACCTAATTGCCCCGCACCTAACCTGCAGAGGTCTTGGAGCTTTGTTGAATATTGTATCTATATTCTTGAAAAAGTGAAGTTTTTGGATATGAACCTAACCACACAGTGCCTAACCTGCTTGGATCTTTGTTGAACATTGCTACCAAATTCCTAGAAAGTTGATGTTTTGGATATGAACTTAACTACTCCTCGCCTATTAAACTTGGATTTATGTTCAATATTGCAGCTATATTGTTGGGTAAGTGTTTTGTTTTTACACATCAACCCAACCGTCCTGGACCTAACCTCCCTTTATCTAACTTCAAATTTATTATATATATGGGGAAAAGTGTTGTTTGTGTATCAACCCAACCGTCCTGGACCTAACCTCTGATGCATGGATCTTGGTTCAATATTGCATCATATTCTTAGCCATGTTATTTTGTTTTTCATATCAATACAACCATCCCCAACCTAACCTCTATTACCTGGGTTAATAAAAAATATGTTAATAATGGGAATTTTCTCTACATAAGTTGAACTTAACCATCCTTAATCTAACCTTAGTCAGAAAGGGTTATGAATCACTAAAACTATACAATTACCATTACCCAATTTTTCTTATCCTAAACCGTAACTTGGGGCTTATTGTGCTCACTGAGTGCAGGTTGGGCGCTGCTGTGCTCACTTTTTGCGGGGTGGGTGCCGCTGTGCTCACTTTTTACGGGGTGGGCGCTGCTGTGCTGAGAGACGCTGGCCAGTATAAAGCCTCACCACACACAGCGTGTTGTCACTCCTCCGCCTCGCTGCCCACCGTCAACACCACCTCGCTGGACCCTTCTCCCATCACCGACTCAAGAGTAAGATTCCTATTTAAATTTTGGGCTGAGTGTGAACGGCTTTACTGAGCTATAACGAGCTGTGGATACGTTATGTGAAGCTTGATACATAGTTTTGATTTCTTTACTGACTTTTCACTCTAGTCTTCACTCTAATCAGATGAGTGCTTAGATCATGTGTTTCTTTGCTCTGGTTCAATTATCAACTAGCAAGTTTTTTCTCTGAAAATAGTGGTTTTCGTGTCGGTGTGCTAGGAGCCAGTTACCGGCCGGTGTGCTAGGAACCAGTTGCCGGCCGGTGTGCTAGGAGCCAGTTGCCGGCCAGTGTGCTAGGAGCCAGTTGCCGGCCGGTGTGCTAGGAGCCAGTTGCCGGCCGGTGTGCTTGGAGCCATTTGCCAGTCGGTGTGTTAGGAGCCAGTTGCCGGCTGGTGTGCTAGGAGCCAGTTGCCGGCCGGTGTGTCAGGAGCCAGTTGCAGGCTAGTGTGCTAGGAGCCAGTTGCCGGCCGGTGTGCTAGGAGCCAGTTGCCAGTCGGTGTGTTAGGAGCCAGTTGCCGGCTGGTGTGCTAGGAGCCAGTTGCCGGCCGGTGTGTCAGGAGCCAGTTGCAGGCTGGTGTGCTAGGAGCCAGTTGCAGGCTGGTGTGTCAGGAGCCAGTTGCAGGCTAGTGTGCTAGGAGCCAGTTGCCGGCCGGTGTGCTAGGAGCCAGTTGCAGGCCGGTGTGTCAGGAGCCAGTTGCAGGCTGGTGTGCTAGGAGCCAGTTGCAGGCTGGTGTGTCAGGAGCCAGTTGCAGGCTAGTGTGCTAGGAGCCAGTTGCCGGCCGGTGTGCTAGGAGCCAGTTGCCAGTCGGTGTGCTAGGAGCCAGTTGCCGACTGGTGTGCTAGGAGCCACTTGCCGACCAGTGTGCTAGGAGCCAGTTGCAGGCTAGTGTGCTAGGAGCCAGATGCAGGCCGGCGTGTCAAGAGCCAGTTGCAGGCCGGTGTGTCAGGAGCCAGTTGCCGGCCGGTGTGTCAGGAGCCAGTTGCAGGCCGGTGTGCTAGGAGCCAGTTGGAGGCCGGTGTGCTAGGAGCAAGTTGCAGGCTGGTGTGCTAGGAGCCATTTGCCGGCCGGTGTGCTAGGAGCCAGTTGCAGACTGGTGTGCTAGGAGCCAGTTGCCGGCCGGTGAGCTAGGAGCCAGATGCAGGCCGGTGTGCTAGGAGCCAGTTGTAGGCTGGTGTGCTAGGAGCCAGTTGCAGGCCGGCGTGTCAGGAGCCAGTTGCCAGCCGGTGTGCTAGGAGCCAGTTGCAGGCCGGTGTGCTAGGAGCCAGTTGCAGGCCGGTGTGATAGGAGCCAATGTGGCAATTGTACAAATGTCTTACTGATATTTTTGTGATGATTGAAATATCACATTTTAATATCGCAGGCCAATCACAAAGGTGTCATCACCATGTGTTATCCACACATGATCACTACCTACAAAATTCTCAGAGGAACTGACAGGGTAGATAAAGATGAACTGTTTAACACGGGTGGTACGAGAACAAGGGGACACAGGTGGAAACTGATTACCCAAATGAGCCACGGGGAAGTTAGAAAGAACTTTTTCAGTGTCAGAGTAGTTAACAGGTGGAATGCACTAGGAAGTGATGTGGTGAAGGCTGACTCCATACACAGGTTCATATGAAGATATGATAGAGCCCAGTAGGCCCAAGAATCTGTACATAAGTTGATTGACAGTTGAGAGGCGGGACCAAAGAGCCAGAGCTCAACCCCCGCAAGCACAATCAGGTGAGTACTATTAAGTGAGTACACATGTATCAATACCATGTGTCATCCATACATGTATTAATACTATGTGTCATCCACACATGTATCAATACTATGTGTCATCCACACATGTATCAATACCATGTGTCATCCACACATGTATCAATACCATGTGTCATCCACACATGTATCAATACCATGTGTCATCCATACATGTATTAATACCATGTGTCATCCACGCATGTTTCAATACTATGTGTCATCCACAAATGTATCAATACCATGTGTCATCCACACATGTATCAATACCATGTGTCATCCACACATGTATCAATACCATGTGTCATCCACACATGTATCAATACCATGTGTCATCCACACATGTATCAATACCATGTGTCATCCACACATGTATCAATACCATGTGTCATCCACACATGTATCAATACATGAGTCATCCACACATGTATCAATACATGAGTCATCCATACATCACGTACCATCACGGGTGGGACGCTAATAAGGGGACACAGGTGGAAATTGAGTACCCAAATGTGCCACAGAGCCATTAGAAGTAATTTGATCAGTGTCAGAGTAGTTAATAAATGGAATGCATTAGGCAGTGATGTGGTGGAGGCAGACTCTATACACAGTTTCAAATGTATGTATGATAGAGCCCAGTAGGCTCAGTATGTTGTGCACCAGCTGATTGACGGTTTTGAGGCGGGAGTAAAGAGCCAAAGCTCAACCCCCGCAAGCATAACTAGGTAATTACACCTAGATTAGTACACTGGTGTCAGCACCAAAGGTCATCAACACAGGTGTCAGCACCAAAGGACATCAACTCAGGTGTCAGCACCAAAGGACATCAACTCAGGTGTCAGCACCACAGGCCAGCAGCACACGTGTCAGTACCACAAGCCATCAACACAGGTGTCAGCACCACAGCTCATCAACACAGGTATCAGCACCACAGGTCATCAACGCAGGTGTCAGCCCCACAGGTCATCAACACAGGTGTCAGCATCACAGGTGTCAGCATCACAGGTGTCAGTACAATAGGCCTTCAACACAGGTGTCAGCACCACAGGTCATCAACACAGGTGTCAGCACCACAGGTCATCAACACAGGTGTCAGCACCACAGGTCATCAACACAGGTGTTAGCATCACAGGTCATCAACACAGGTGTCAGCACCACAGGTCATCAACACAGGTGTCAGCACCACAGATCATCAACACAGGTTGTCAGCACCACAGGTCATCAACAGAGATGTCATCATCACAGATCATCAACACAGGTGTCAGCACCACAAGTCATCAACACAGGTGTCAGCACCACAGGTCATCAACACAGGTGTCAGCACCACAAGTCATCAACACAGGTGTAAGCACCACAGGCCATCAACACAGGTGTCAGCACCACAGGTCATCAACACAGGTGTTAGCATCACAGGTCAGCAACACACGTGTCAATAAAGAAGACATGTTGTTCATCATGAAGAACAACACGAGAGATGGTGTCAGCCAGTACAAAAACCGAGACAAAACCCATAGGGAACACATGTATACCTTCGGATGTGAGATGAAAGCTGGGCACGGGATGAGCTCTGTGACGTTTACTAATGAAACTCCTCACAGTTACCTTCTCTTTGCTATTAGAGGATAATCCCGTATTTAATAGTTAAACAATAATAAAATTTGTAAGTAAATCAATAGTATTCTCTTTAGTATATAAGTTCAAATCTCAATTTTTACTACTTAAAAAATAATACTCTATTTTCTTGTGACCGAATGACGTCCATTTGACTGTATTAATAACAATCTTACATTTACCAGCGTGTAAAAGTCTCCCATTTACATTTACAGTTAATATAACGTGCAGGACACAGTGACAGAGAAACATTGCTGTTTTTTAAGGATCTGAGGAAGAGCGGTATGATTCTATGTTGATCAACCCTGAGATATAACAGACCAGAGATATTATAGACCAGAGATATAACAGACCAGAGATATAACAGGCCAGAGATATAACAGACCAGAGATATAAGAGGCCAGAGATATAACAGACCAGAGATGTAACGGGGGCTGAGGGAAATAGCTCTCTTTTGTCCATTATCCCTCCCCCCAGTTAACTATTCTAGAGTTTCCCCAAAGTTCTTACTGCAACCTCTCCAGTTCAACACCTTGTGACCTAGATATTTGATTACCTAGGTATCACGACCACAATACATTGTAACTTGGTCAGCTACCCCCAAACTCTAGAGAACTCTAAAACACTTCCCTGCCACGAATGCATAAAAAAAAAGGGAAAGAGATGAATAATGAAGTAATTAGTGAGGGGATTGGGGTGAGGGAGGTAGAGAGGAGGGAGGGGTAGGTGGGAGGAGTAAGGAGGGTTTTCAGGTGAAAGGGAAAGTGGAAGTGAGGTGGATGGAGAGGAGAGGGAGTGGGGAGTGAGTAGGAAGTAGTGGTAGAGGTAGAGGTAAAAGGGAAGATAAATAGAAGTTGCAACAGCTGCCACCCTCCATTCTAGTTTATTACATACAAGACAAGGAATAGAACTTATCTGTATCACAACATTAGCAAAGGTGTTATTAACATGTGTCAACTGGAATCATGTTCCATACAAAATCTTTAAGTCAATAGTCTCAAGAGTACACTACACTCTAGTGTGCATATTGTATCCAAAAATCCCAGATCTAGGAACAATTAAAATCAGATTACAAGTAAAGTGAACCAAGTGCATTTTTCTCAATAAATTCATCAGGTATATTTATCAGGATAGATATCATAATTCAAGCAATCAAACTGAAGGTTCACTATTATTATCCAAAGTGAATCATTAGACAAGAATTCGAGACCACTACAGCCGTCCGCCCCTGACAGTTACACAACACTAGTAAACACGAGTAAGTCACCTTAATGTTCACTCACCGAGGGCTGAGCCTAAGCTGAATAGAGAGGAGATGGGGGGGGGGGGGAGTGATGGTCTCTAGTTGACAGGCAGGGTCACCCCCCGTCCGGCCGACAGCCTAACCCTGAGTATTTTTGGGGACCAACTAGCTAACTCTGCCCACAAGTAGATAGCCCCAGGCACTCTTACAAGCCACATATTAAACTGGCGGCTTGTTTGAAGGACCCATCTGTCTACGTGGCTAAATTTATGAGCTTAGCAGAAACCATGTCAACTTCACACGACCTGACCTTGGTCACTTAGTGGTCATTAACACCTTAGAGGTGTGACTTTTAGGCAGAAAGACTGGCGCCTCTAAAAACATTACCTGCCACTCATGTATTTCTATGTATATATTAAACACACAACTAAACAAAAAACCTTTACGTTAATACAGAGATATAACAGGTTAGATATATAACAGGCCAGGGATATAACAGGCCGGAGATATAGCAGATCAGAGATATAACAGGTCAGAGATATAACAGGACAGAGATATAATAGACCAGAGATATAACAGACCAGAGATATAAAAGACCAGAGGTATAACAGACCAGAGATATATCAGACCAGAGATATAACAGACCAGAGATATAACAGACCAGAGATGTAACAGGATAGAGATATAACAGACCAGAGATATAACAGACCAGAGATGTAACAGGTTAGAGATATAACAAACCAGAGATTTAACAGGCAGGAGTTATAACAGGCCAGGGATATAACAAACCAAAGATATAACTGACCAGAGATATAACAGACCAAACATATAATTTGCCAGAGATATAACGGACCAGAGATGTAACAGGTTGGAGATATAACAGACCAGAGATATAACAGGCCGGAGTTATAACAGGCCAGATATATAACAAACCAGAGATATAACAGACCAGAGATATAACATACAAGAGATATAACAGACCAGAGATATAACAGACCAGAGATCTAACAGACCAAAGATATACCAGGTTAGAGATATAACAGACCAGAGATATAACACACCAGAGTTATAACAAGTCAGAGATATAAAACACCACAGATATAACAGACCTGAGATATAACAGACAAGAGATATAACAGACTAGAGATATCACAGATCAGGGATATAACAAACCAGAGAAATAAAGGTTTAAGATATAATAGGCCAGAAATATACTGGACCAGAGATATAACAAACCAGAGATATAACAGAACAGATATAACAGAACATAGATATAACAGACCAGAGATATAACAATTTAGAGATATAACAGTCCAGAGATATAACTGACCAGAGATAAAACAGAACAGAGATATAACGAGTTGGAGATATAACATACCGGAGATATATCAGACCAGAGATATAACAGACCAGAGATATATCAGACCACAGATATAACAGATCAGACATATATAAGACCAAAGGCATAATAGACCAGAGATATAAATGGCAAGCGATACAAAAGGTAAGACATAACAGACCAGAGATATAACAGACACGAGATATATCAGACCACAGATATAACAGACCACAGATATAATAGACCAAAGATATAATAGAACAGAGATATAGTTGGCCAGCGATATATCAGGTTAGATATAACAGACCAGATATATAACAGGCCAAAGATATAACAGGCCAGTGGTATAACAGATCAGAGATATAACAGGCCAGAGATATAAAAGACCAGAAATATAACAGAACAGAGATATGATATATAACAGGATTAGAGATATGATATATAACAGGATTAGATATATGATATATAACAGGATTAGAGATACAGCAGGTTAGATTTAAAAGTTTAGAGATATAAAAGGCCTGAGATATAACAGGCCAGAGATATAACATGCCTGAGATATAACACGTTAGAGATATAACAGGCCAGAGATATAACAGGCCAGAGATATAACATGCCACTGATATAACAGGTTAGAGATATAACAGGCCAGAGATATAACAACCCAGAGATATAACAGGCCATAGATATAACAAACCAGAGATATAACATGCGAGAGATAAATCAGACCAGAGATATAGCAGGCCAGAGATATAACGGACGAGAGATTTACCAGAACTGAGAAATAACAGGTTAGAGATATAACACACCAGAGAAATAACAGGTTAGAGATATAACAGGCCAAAGATATGACATACCAGAGATATAACAGGCCAGAGATATAACAGACCAGAGATATAACAGACCAGAGATATAACAGGTTAGAGATATAACACAAAAGGGATATAACAGTCCTGCGATATAACAGGTTAGAAATATAACAGACCAGAGATATAACCGGTTAGAGATATAACAGACCAGATATATAACAGACCCGACATATAACAGGTTAGAGAGATAACAGGTTAGAAATATAACAGGTTAGAGATATAACAGACTAGAGATGTAACAGGATAGAGACATAACAGACCAGAGATATAACAGATCAGAGATATAACAGGCCAGAGATAAAACAGACCAGAGATATAAGAGATCAGAGATATAACAGGCCAGAGTTATAACAGCCCAGATATATATGATATAACAGGCCACAGATATAACAGACCAGAGATATAACTGATATGATCAGAACTGATATGAGATATAACAGCCAAGAGATATAACAGACCAGAGATATAACAGGTTAGAGGTATAACAGGGTAGAGATATAAGAGACCAGAGATATAACAGGCCGGAGTTATAACAGGCCAGAGATATAACTGACCAAAGATATAACAAACAAGAGATATAACTGACCAGACATATAATTTGCGAGAGATATAACCGACCAGAGATATAACAGATCAGAGATGTAACAGGTTAGAGATATAACAGACCAGACATATAATATGCCAGAGACATAACAGGCCGGAGTTATAATAGGCCAGAGATATAACAAACCAGAGATATAACAAACCAGAGATATAACAGACCAGAGATCATACAGACCAAAGATATAACAGGTTAGAGATATAACAGACCAGAGATATAAGAGACCAGAGTTATAACAGGTCAGAGATATAATACACCAGAGATATAACAGACCTGAGATATAACAGACAAGAGATATAACAGACTAGAGATATAGCAGACAAGAGATATAAAAGACCAGAGATATAACAGACCAAAGATATATCAGACCACAGATGTAACAGACCACAGATATAATAGACCAGAAATATAATTGACCATAGATATAGTTGGCCAGCGATATAACAGGTTTGATATAGCAGACCAGATATATAACAGGCCAAGGATATAAAAGGCCAGTGGTATAACAGATCAGAGATATAACAGGCCAGAGATATAAAAGACCAGAAATATAACAGACCAGAGATATGATATATAACAGAGATAGAGATATAGCAGGTTAGATTTAAAAGTTTAAAGATATAACAGGCCAGAGATATAACAGGCCAGAGATATAACATGCCTGAGGTATAACACGTTAGAGATAAAACAGGCTAGAGATATAACAGGCCAGAGATATAACATGCCACTGATATAACAGGTTAGATATATAACAGGCCAGAGATATATAAAAAGCCAGAGATTTAACAGGCCATAAAAATAACAGGATAGAGATATAACAAACCAGAGATATAACATGCGAGAGATAAAACAGAGCACAGATATAACAGGCCAGAGATATAACAGACCAGAGATATACTAGAACAGAGAAATAACAGGTTAGAGATATAACACACAAGAGAAATAACAGGTTAGAGATATAACAGCCCAAAGATATGGCAGACCAGAGATATAACAGACCCGAGATATAACAGACCCGAGATATAACAGACCAGAGATATAACAGGTTAGAGGTATAACACAAAAGGGATATAACAGTCCTGCGATATAACAGGTTAGAGATATAACAGACAAGAGATATAGCAGGTTAGAGATATAACAGAACAGATATATAACAGACCAGAGATATAACAGACCCGAGATATAATAAGTTAGAGATATAACAGGATAGAAATATAACAGGTTAGAGATATAACAGACCTGAGATATAACAGGATAGAGACATAACAGACCAGAGATATAACAGATCAGAGATATAAAAGGCCAGAAATATAACAGACCAGATATATAAGAGATCAGAGATATAACAGGCCAGAGTTTTAAGAGCCCAGAGATATGTGATATAACAGGCCACAGATATAACAGACCAGAGATATAACTGATGTGAGATATAACTGCCAAGAGATATAACAGACCAGAGATATAACAGGTTAGAGATATAACAGTATTGAGATATAACAGATCAGAGATATAACAGCCCAGAGATATAACAGCCCAGAGATATAACAAACATGAGATTTAACAGACCAAAGGTATAACACACTAGAGATATAACAGGCCAGAGATATAACAAACCAGAGATATAACAGACAAGAGATATAACAGACCAGAGATATAACAGACCAGAGATCTAACAGACCAAAGATATAACAGGTTAGAGATATAACAAACCAGAGATACAACAGACCAAAGAAATAACAGACCAGAGATATAACAGGTTACAGATATAGCAGTCCAGAGATATAACTGACCAGAGATATAACAGACCAGAGATATAACAGACCAAAGATATTACAGACCAGAGATAAAACAGACCAGAGATATAACGAGTTGGAGATAAAACATACCGGAGATGCATCAGACCAGAGATATAACAGACCAGAGATATATCAGACCACAGATATAACAGACCAGACATATAACAGACCAAAGACATAATAGACCAGAGATATAAATGGCTAGCGATATAACAGGTAAAATATAACAGACCAGAGATATAACAGACCAGAGATATAAAAGACCAGATATATAACAGACCAGAGATATATCAGACCACAGATATAACAGACCAGAGATATAGTAGACCAGAGATATAAAAGACCAGAGATATAGTTGGCCAGCGATATAACAGGTTAGATATAACATACCAGATATATAACAGGCCAAAGATATAACAGGCCAGTGGTATAACAGATCAGAGATATAAATGACCAGAGATATAAAAAAACAGAAATATAACAAACCAGAGATATGATATATAAAAGGGTTAGAGATAGAGCAGGTTAGATTTAAAAGTTTAGTGATATACAGGCCAGAGATATAACAAGCCAGAGATATAACATGCCTGAGATATAACACGTTAGAGACATAACAGGCCAGAGATATAACAGGCCAGAGATATAACAGGCCAGAGATATAACATGCCACTGATATAACGGGTTAGAGATATAACAGGCCAGAGATATAAGAAGCCAGAGATATAACAGGCCATAGATATAACAGGATAGAGATATAACAAACCAGAGATATAACATGTGAGAGATAAAACAGACCAGAGATATAACAGGCTAGAGATAAAACAGACGAGAGATATATCAAAACAGAGAAAAAAACAGGTTAGAGATATAACACACCAGAGAAAAAACAGGTTAGAGATATAACAGGCCAGAGATATGGCAGACCAGAGACATAACAGACCAGAGATATAACAGTGTTAGAGATATAACACACAAGGGATATAACAGTCCTGCGATATAACAGGTTAAAGATATAAGAGGTTAGAGATATAACAGTCCTGCGATATAACAGGTTAAAGATATAAGAGGTTAGAGATATAACAGACCAGAGATATTACAGGATAGAGACATAACAGACGAGAGATATATCAGATCAGAGATATAACAGGCCAGAGATATAGCAGACCAGAGATATAACAGGCCATAAATATAACAGACCAGAGGTATAACTGGCCAGAGATATAACAGACCAGAAATATAACAAGGCAGAGATATAACAGACCAGAGATATAACTGGACAGAAATATAACTAGCCAGAGATATAAAAGGCCAGAGATATTACAGACCAGAAATATAACAGGGCAGAGATATAACAGGCCATAGATATAACAGGTCAGATATATAACAAGCCAGAGATATAACAAATCAGAGATATAACAGGCTAGAGTTATAGCAGGCCAGGGATATAACTGGCCTGAAATATAACACACCAGAGATATAAGAGACCAGAGATATAACAGGCTAGAGATATAACAGATCAGAGATATAACAGGCCATAGATATTACAGACCAGAGATAAAACATTCCAGAGATATAACAGACCAGAGATATAACAGGCCAGATATATAACAGACCATAGATATAACAGGCTAGAGATATAACTGGCCAAAGGTATAACAGTGCAGAAATTTAACAGACCAGAGATTTAACAGACCAGAGATTTAACAGACCAGAGATATAACAGGTTAGAGATATAACAGACCAGAGAGATATAACAGACCAGAGATATAAGAGACCAGAGATATAATAGACCCGAGATATAACAGGTTAGAGATTTAACAGGTTGGAGATGAAACAGGTTAGAGACATAACAGGCCAAAGATATAACAGACCAGAGCTATACTAGACCAGAAATAAAACAGGCCAGAGATATAACCGACCAGAAATCTAACTGGCCAGAGATATAACAGGCCTGAGATGTAACTGGCAAGAGATATAACAGGCTAGAGATGCGAGAGGTTAGAGATATAACAGACCACAGATATAACTGGCCAAAGATATAACAGATTAGAGATATAACAGGCCAGAGATATAACAGGTTAGAGATATAACATACCAGAGATATAGCTGTCTGGATATATCACAGGCCAGAGCTATAACAGGTTAAAGATATAACAGACCAAAGATATAACTGGCCAGAGATTTAACGGACCATAGATATAACAGATTAGAGATATAACAGACAAGAGATATAACAAGCAGAGATATAACCGACCAGAGATATAACAGTTCAGAGATATAACAGACCAGATATATAATAGGCATAAGAGATATAACAGAGCAGAGATATAACAGACCAGAGATATAACAGACCAAAGATATAACAGACCAGAGATATAACAGAGCAGAGATATAACAGATCAGAGATATAACAGGCATAAGAGATATAACAGAGCAGAGATATAACAGAGTAGAGATATAAAAGACCTTGAGATATAACTGACCAGAGATGTAACAGACCAGAGATATAACAGACCAGAGATATAACAGACCAGAGATACAACAGACCAGAAATATAACAGGTGAGAGATATAACAGACCAGAGATATAACAGGCAATTAATATAACTGACCAGAGATATAACATGCCAGAGATATAACAGACCAGTGATGTAACAGGCTAGAGATATAACTGACAAGATATATAACAATGCAGAAATTTAACAGACCAGAGATATAACAGACCAGAGATATAACTGGCCAGAAATATAAATAAACAGAGATATAACAGGCCAGAGATATAACTGGCGAAAGATATAACAGGCCAGAGATATAACAGATCAGAGCTATAACAGGCCAGAAATATAACAGATCAGAGATATAACAGGCCAGAAATATAACAGACCAGAGATATAACAGGCCAGAAATATAACAGATCAGAGATATAACAGGCCAGAAATGTAATAGATCAGAGATATAACAGGCCAGAGATATAACTGGCCAAAGATGTAACAGGGCAGAGATATAACAGACAAGAGATATAACTGACCAGAAATATACCAGGCCAGAGATATAACAGGTCAGAGATATAACGGGCCAGAAATGTAACTGGCCAGAGATATAAAAGGCCAGAGATATAACAGGCCAGAAATATAGCAGAGCAGAGATATAACAGGCCAGAGATATAACTGGCCAGAAATATAATAGGTCAGATATATGACAGGCCAGAGATATAACAGATCGGAGATATAACAGGCCAGATACATAGCAGAGCAGAGATATAACTGGCCTAAAATATAACACATCAGAGATATAAGAGACCAGAGATATAAGAAACCAAAGATATAACAGACCAGAGTTATAACATACCAGAGATATAACAGACCAGAGATATAAGAGGCTAGATATATAACAGATCAGAGATGTAACAGGCCAGAGATATAACTGGCCAGAGATATAACAATGCAGAAATTTAACTGACCAAAGATATAACAGACCAGAGATATAACAGACCAGAGATATAACAGACCAGAGGGATATAACAGACCTGAGATATAACAGACCAGAGATACAACAGACCGGAGATATAACAGGTTATAGATATAACAGGTTAAAGATATAACAAGTTAGAGATATAACAGATTAGAAATATAACAGACCAGAGATATAACAGGACAGAGACATAACAGACCAGAGATATAACAGATCAGAGATATAACAGCCCAGAGATAAAGCAGACCTGAGATATAACAGATCAGAGATATAACAGGCCAGAGTTATAAGTGACCAGAGATATGTGATATAACAGACCAGAGATAAAGCAGATATGATGAATAACAGATATGAGGTATAAAAGACCAGAGATATAACAGACCAGAGATATAACAAGTTAGAGATATAACCGGATAGAGATATAAGAGACCAGAGATATAACACATTAGAGATATAACAGACCAGAGATATACCAGACATGAGATATATAACAGACCAGAGATATAACTGGTTTGAGATATAACAGGATACAGATATAACAGGCAAGAGATATACCAGGTTAGAGATATAACAAACAAAAGATATAACAGACCATAGATATAACACACCAGAGATTTAACGGACCAGAGATATAACAAGCCAGAGATATAACTGGCCCGAGATATATCTGGCCCGAGATATAGATGGCCAGAGATATAACAGGCCAGAGATATAACAGACTCGAGATATAGGAGACCAGAAATATTACAGGCAGAAATATAACAGACCAGAGATATAACAGGCTAGAAATATAACAGACCAGAGACGTGACGGGTCAAAGATATAACAGACCAGAGATATAACAGACCAGAGATATAAGAGGCCAGAAGTAAAACAGACCAGGGATATAACAGGCCAGAGATCTAACTGGCCAGAGATATAACAGGCCTGAGATATAACTGGCTAGACATATAACAGGCCAAAGATATAACAGACCAGAGATATAACAGACCAGAGATATAACAGACCAGATATAAAAGGCCAGAAATATAACAGACCAGAGATATAACAGGCCAGAAATATAATAGACCAGAGATATAACAGGCCAGAGATATAACTGGATAAAGATATAACTGGCCAAAGATATAACAGACCAGAGATATAACAGATCAGAGATATAACAAGCCAGAAATAAAACAGACCAGAGATATGACAGGCCAGAAATACAACAGACCAGAGATATAACAAGCCAGAAATATAATAGACCAGAGATATAACAGGACAGAAATATAATAGAACAGAGATATAACAGGCCAGAGATATAACTAGCTAAAGATTTAATAGGGCAGAGATATAGCAGACAAGAGATATAACAGGCCAGAAATATAACAGACTAGAGATATATCAGGCTATAAATATAACAGACCAGAGATATAGCTGGCCAGAGATATAACAGACCAGAAATATAACAAGCCAGAGATATAACAGGCCAGAAATATAGCTGAACAGAGATATAACAGGCCAGAGATATAACAGGCCTGAGATATAACTGGCTAGACATATAACAGGCCAAAGATATAACAGACCAGAGATATAACAGACCAGCGATATAACAGACCAGATATTAAAGGCCAGAAATATAACAGACCAGAGATATAAAAGGCTAGAAATATAACAGACCAGTGACATAACAGGCCAAAGATATAACAGACCAGAGATAAAACAGGCCAGAAGTAAAACAGACCAGAGATATAACTGGCCAGAAATGTAACTGGCCAGAGATATAACAGGCCTGAGATATAACAGACCACAGATATAACTGGCCAGAGATATAACAGGTTAGGGATATAAGAGGCCAGAAATATAACAGGTTAGAGATATAACCGCCTAGAGACATAACAGGTTAGAGATATAGGAGACAAAAGATATAACAGACCAGACATATAACAAGCATAAGAAATATAAACAGACCAGAGATAAAACAGACTAGAGATATAACAGACCAGAGAAATAACAGACCAGAGATATAACAGGCTTGAGATAAAACAGACCACAGATATAACAGACCAGAGATATAACAGACCAGAGTTACAACAGACCACAGATATAACAGGTCAGAGATATAACAGACCAGAGATATAAAAGGGAATAGATATAACAGACCAGACATATATCATGCCAGAGATATAACAAAACAGAGATATAACAGGCCAGATATATAACAGACCAGAGATGTAACAGGCTAGAGATAAAACTGGCCAGACATATAAGAATGTAGAAATTTAACAGACTAGATATATAACAGGCCAAAAATATAACACCAGAGATATAACAGGCCAGAGATATAACAGACCAGAGATATAACAGGCCAGAAATATAACTGACCAGAGATATAACAAGCCAGAAATATAACAGACCAGAGATATAACAGGCCAGAAATATAACAGACCAGAGATATAACAGGCCAGAAATATAATAGACCAGAGATATAACAGGCCAGAGATATAACTGGATAAAGATATAACTGGCCAAAGATATAACAGACCAGAGATATAACAGATCAGAGATATAACAAGCCAGAAATATAACAGACCAGAGATATGACAGGCCAGAAATACAACAGACCAGAGATATAACAAGCCAGAAATATAATTGGCCAGAGATATAACAGGACAGAAATATAATAGAACAGAGATATAACAGGCCAGAGATATAACTAGCTAAAGATTTAATAGGGCAGAGATATAGCAGACAAGAGATATAACAGGCCAGAAATATAACAGACTAGAGATATATCAGGCTATAAATATAACAGACCAGAGATATAGCTGGCCAGAGATATAACAGACCAGAAATATAACAAGCCAGAGATATAACAGGCCAGAAATATAGCTGAACAGAGATATAACAGGCCAGAGATATAACAGGCCTGAGATATAACTGGCTAGACATATAACAGGCCAAAGATATAACAGACCAGAGATATAACAGACCAGAGATATAACAGACCAGATATTAAAGGCCAGAAATATAACAGACCAGAGATATAAAAGGCTAGAAATATAACAGACCAGTGACATAACAGGCCAAAGATATAACAGACCAGAGATAAAACAGGCCAGAAGTAAAACAGACCAGAGATATAACTGGCCAGAAATGTAACTGGCCAGAGATATAACAGGCCTGAGATATAACAGACCACAGATATAACTGGCCAGAGATATAACAGGTTAGGGATATAAGAGGCCAGAAATATAACAGGTTAGAGATATAACCGCCTAGAGACATAACAGGTTAGAGATATAGGAGACAAAAGATATAACAGACCAGACATATAACAAGCATAAGAAATATAAACAGACCAGAGATAAAACAGACTAGAGATATAACAGACCAGAGAAATAACAGACCAGAGATATAACAGGCTTGAGATAAAACAGACCACAGATATAACAGACCAGAGATATAACAGACCAGAGTTACAACAGACCACAGATATAACAGGTCAGAGATATAACAGACCAGAGATATAAAAGGGAATAGATATAACAGACCAGACATATATCATGCCAGAGATATAACAAAACAGAGATATAACAGGCCAGATATATAACAGACCAGAGATGTAACAGGCTAGAGATAAAACTGGCCAGACATATAAGAATGTAGAAATTTAACAGACCAGATATATAACAGGCCAAAAATATAACACCAGAGATATAACAGGCCAGAGATATAACAGACCAGAGATATAACAGGCCAGAAATATAACTGACCAGAGATATAACAAGCCAGAAATATAACAGACCAGAGATATAACAGGCCAGAAATATAACAGACCAGAGATATAACAGGCCAGAAATATAATAGACCAGAGATATAACAGGCCAGAGATATAACTGGATAAAGATATAACTGGCCAAAGATATAACAGACCAGAGATATAACAGATCAGAGATATAACAAGCCAGAAATATAACAGACCAGAGATATGACAGGCCAGAAATACAACAGACCAGAGATATAACAAGCCAGAAATATAATAGACCAGAGATATAACAGGACAGAAATATAATAGAACAGAGATATAACAGGCCAGAGATATAACTAGCTAAAGATTTAATAGGGCAGAGATATAGCAGACAAGAGATATAACAGGCCAGAAATATAACAGACTAGAGATATATCAGGCTATAAATATAACAGACCAGAGATATAGCTGGCCAGAGATATAACAGACCAGAAATATAACAAGCCAGAGATATAACAGGCCAGAAATATAGCTGAACAGAGATATAACAGGCCAGAGATATAACTGGCCAGAAATATAACATGCCAGATATATAACAGGCCAGAGATATAACAGATCAGAGATATAACATGCCAGAGATATAGCAGGCCAGAGATATAACTGGCCTGAAATATAACACACCAGATATATATGAGATCAGAGATATAAGAGACCAGAGATATAACAGACCAGAGATATAACAGGCTAGAGATATAACAGGCCAGAGATATAACAGGCCTTAGATATAACAGATCAGAGATATAACGTGCCAGAGATATAACAGACCAAAGATATAACAGGCCACATATATAACAGGCCAGAAATGTAACATTCTACAGATATAATTGGCCAGAGATATAACAACGCAGAAATTTAACAGACTAGAGATATAACAGACCAGAGATATAACAGGTTAGACATATAACAGACCAAAGAGATATAACAGACCAGAGATATAACAGACCAGAGGTATAACATGTTAGAGATATAAGATGTTAGAGATATAACAGACCAGAGATATAACAGGATAGAGACATAACAGACCAGAGATATAACAGATCATAGATATAACAGGCCAGAGATAGAACAGACCTGAGATATAACAGATCTGAGATGTAACAGACCAGAGTTATAACAGACCAGAGATATGTAATATAACAGACCACAGATATAACAGACCAGAGATATAACAGATATGAGGTATAACAGATCATAAATATAACAGACCAGAGATATAACAGGTTAGAGATATAACAAGATAGAGATATAACAGACCAGAGATATAACAGCCCAGAGATATAACAGACATAAGATATAACAGACCAGAGATATAACAGCCCAGAGATATAGCAGACATGAGATATAACAGACCAGAGATATAACAGACCAGAGATATAACAGACCAGAGATATAACAGACCAGAGATATAAAAGGATAGAGATATAACAAACCAGAGATATAACAGGACAGAGATATAACAAACAAAATATATAACAGACCATAGATATAACACACCAGAGATTTAACGGACCAGAGATATAACAGGCCAGAGATATAACAGACCAGAGATATAACAAGCCAGAGATATAACTGGCCCGATATATAACTGGCTAGAGATATAACAGGCCAGAGATATAACAGGTTAGAGATATAATAGACCAGAGATATAACAGGCAGAAATATAACAGACCAGAGATATGACAGGATAGAAATATAACAGACCAGAGACATAACAGACCAGTGGTATAACAGACCAGAGATATAACAGACCAGAGATATAAGAGATTAGGGATATAACAGACCAGAGATATAACAGACCAGAGATATAACAGACCAGGGATATAACAGACCAGAGATATAAGAGGCCAGAAGTAAAACAGACCAGAGATATAACCGGCCATAGATCTAACTGGCCAGAGATATAACAGGCCTAAAATATAACTGACCAGAGATATAACAGGCCAGAAATATAACAGACCAGAAATATAACAGGCTAGGAATATAACAGACCAGAGGCATAACAGGCCAAAGATATAACAGACCAGAGTTATAACAGACCAGAGATATAACAGACCAGAGATATAACAGACCAGAGATATAACAGACCAGAGATATAACAGACCAGAGATATAACAGGCCAGAAGTAAAACAGACCATACATACAACCGGCCAAAGATCTAACTGGCCAGAGATATAACAGGCCAGAGATATGACAGGTTAGAGATATAACAGACCACAGATATAACTGTCCAGAGATGTAACAGACCAGAGATATAGCTGTCTGGATATATAAAAGGCCATTGTTAACAGGTTAGAGATATAACAGACCAGAGATACAGCTGTCTTGATATGTAACAGGCCAGAGTTATAACAGGTTAAAGATATAGCAGACCTAAGATATAACTATTCAGATTTCACGGACCATAGATATAACAGACCAGAGATATAACAGACCAGAAATTTAACCGGCTAGAGACATAACAAGTTAGAGTTATAACAGACCAGAGATATAACAGACCAGAGATATAACAGGCCAGAGATATAACTGGCCAGACATATAACAGACCAGAGATATATCAGGCTCTTGATATAACAGACCAGAGATATAACATGCTAGAGATGTAACAGACCAGAGATATAACAGGCCAGATATATAACAGACCAGAGATGTACCAGGCTAGAGATATAACTGGCCAGAGATATAGCAATGCAGATATTTAACAGACCAGAGATATAACAGACCAGACATATGACAGGCCAGAAATATTACAGACCAGAGGTATAACAGGCCAGAGATATAACTGGCTAAAGATATAACTGGCTAAAGATATAACAGGGCAGAGATATAACAGACAAGAGATATGACACGCCAGAAATATAACAGACCAGAGTTATAACAGGCCAGAAATATAACAGACCAGATATATAACTGGCCAGAGATATAACAGAATAGAAATATAACAGGCCAGAGATATAACAGGCCAGAAATATAGCAGAGCAGAGATAAAACAGGCCAGAGATATAATTGGCCAGAAATATAACAGGCCAGATATATAACAGACCAGAGATATAACAGATCAGAGATATAACAGGCCAGAGATATAGCAGGCCAGAGATATAACTGGCCTGAAATATAAAATAACAGAGATATAACAGACCAGAGATATAACAGGCCAGAGATATAACAGGCCAGAGATATAACTGGCCAGAAATATAACTGGCCAGATATATAAATGGCCGGAGATATAACAGGCCAGAAATATAGCAGAGCAGAGATATAACAGGCCAGAGATATAACTGGACAGAAATATAACATGCCAGATGTATAACAGGCCAGAGATATAACAGATCACAGATATAACAGGCCAGAGATAGCAGGCCAGAGATATAACAGGCCAGAGATATAACAGGCTAGAGATATAACATGCCAGAGATGTAACAGACTTGAGATATAACAGACCAGAGATATAATAGTCCAGAGATATAGCAGGCCAGAAATATAACAGATCAAAAATATAACAGATCGGAGATATAAACTACTAGAAATGTAGGTCGATCAGGTTAGGTATTTAGAAGGTTAGTAACCTTTTAAATACCAGGTTATGAGAGCAACACGTTTTGGATCCTCCGGTAGGTTAGGTTAGGGTAGGTTAGATTAGGTTAGGTCAAGTTAGGTTAGGTTAGGTTAGGTTAGGTTTGGAGAGCACCAATTCTCCTAAGATTTCAAAACGTCATGAAAACTGTTAATTTAATGTGTACTTTCCCAACCTATCAGATTAAGGCAGAGTACCCAAAACAGAAAACGACATTTACAGTAAGTTTCTTACGCGACTTGCTCTAATATTCTTGCACGGCAATTTTTAGCCTTAGGGCTAATACGGGCGAAAAAGACATTATCTGTAAAAGGACAGGGTGACCATTATTTCAGTGTTATATCAGCTCAGAGATATAGCCGATCAGAGATATATCAGCTCAGAGATATATTTAATCAGATATATATCAGCTCAGAGATATATCTGATCAGAGATATATCAGCTCAGAGATGTAGCTGATCAGAGATATATCAGCTCAGAGATACATATGACCAGAGATATATTAGCTAAGAGATATATCTGATCAGAGATATATCAGCTCTGAGATATATCTGATCAGAGATATATCAGCTCCGAGATATATCTGATCAGAGAAATATCAACAGAGATTTAAAAGACCAGATATAACTTGACAAAAGAATAACGAATATGTGAAATGGGGGAAGAGACTCTTGACAAGTATATGCTGAACAGTCAGTGAATAAATATGTTTAAGTCAGTTAAGTCACTCATTTAAGTCAGTTAAGTCCCTCATACTGTCACCTCTACTGTGTCCTCAGCTGTCACTCGTACTGTCACCTCTACAGTGTCCTCAGCTGTCTCTCGTTCTGTCACCTCTACTGTGTCCTCAGCTGTCACTCGTACTCTCACCTCTACTGTGTCCTCAGCTGTCACTCGTACTGTCACCTCTGCTGTGTCCTCAGCTGTCACTCATACTGTCATCAGTACAGTGTCTTCCTCAGCTAAGTCACTCATCAGAACTGTAGCCACTCACACCATCTTGACCTTTAGGGGTGTTGTCGAGGTGTGTTATTGACCATCTTGACGACCCTTAGGGTGTTGTCAAGGTGTGTTATTGACCATCTTGACCCTTAGGGTGTTGTCGAGGTGTGTTATTGACCATCTTGACCCTTAGGGTGTTGTCGAGGTGTGTTATTGACCATCTTGACCAGGGGTCTCCAAATTTTTCAATGTAAGGGCCACATTATATATTTCCCATATTTATGCGGGCCGGAGGAATAAAAAATGAAATTGCTATTTTGTATAACTAAGATAAAGGCATTGTCAAAGTACAGAGAAAAGAATATTGTACAGTGTTTGTGCTCCCTGAAACGGAAGCAGCGAAGCCCCACTCGCCTTCCACCCCCACAATATACAGTTATACACAACTGATTGGTTGTAATGCACAACACATACCTACCAGTATTAGTATCTGTGCGTCACACTATCGAGAGAGAGGAAAACTGACTCGGGTTGAGCGCCACCAGTCAGCAGCCCCAGCTTTGAATAATTCTGCGATGCCATTCGTATGATAATTATTTTTTCAAGGCCACCACACAGGGATTTGTTTGGAGGGCCGGATGAAATTATGTGGCGAGCCGGATGTGGCCCGCGGGCCATAGTTTGGAGACCCCTGATCTTGACCCTTAGGGTGTTGTCGAGGTGTGTTATTGACCATCTTGACCCTTAGGGTGTTGTCGAGGTGTGTTATTGACCATCTTGACCCTTAGGGTGTTGTCGAGGTGTATTATTGACCATCTTGACCCTTAGGGTGCTGTCGAGGTGTGTTAGTGACCATCTTGACCCTTAGGGTGTTGTCGAGGTGTGTTAGTGACCATATTAACCTTCATGGCAGCTGGGTTATGTGGAAATAATTTTGTTCTTCTTGTTGTTGGAATTAGCGAAATAAAAGTCGGGAAGCGAAGGTTATTGGGCCACTACCTGTATAAAAAGTACATTTATATCTTTATTTTTCAGTCGAATTAATTATGAAAAAATGTTATCAGCCACAAACAGCGGCTGTAACTATATGTTATTACATTTGACACGAGACATTACGTCATCTTTAAAGATAATATGGAACGCTGGTGTGAACCATTACTCCATTGCTCACACAGGAAGATGATGGAGTGGCGGCGGGCAGCCAAGCCAACAGCCTGGGCTGAGAGAGCCAGGTTCGTGTGGTTGTGGGCGAGCGGCATGTCTCTGCGGTCCATCGCCAGGGAGACAGGCGTCAGCGTCACCACCGTCTACAGGTGGGTCCATCGCTGGCAGACAGAAGGCAACGTCAACACCAGACGCCGCAGAAGCACGGACCTTGACAAAACTGCCTAGATATATACTCAACGATAGTATCTGACATAATGCATGGATCATCTAGAGGCTCTTCACTGAACAACTCACTCCTCCTACAATACTCTACAAATGAATCCCAGAAGGACTAGTCTCACGTCTAGAAGGAGTCCCAGCGCCACTGTCATGACACTTTACACAGAGATGTGCGTTATTGCAGTCCATCCTTCATGGATTACCTGCTTCTCCTTACTGACATTCATATTTTTCATCTCCAATCGTGAACAAACAATTGAAGTTTTGCATTTATATTGATTAGTTATTGCAAGACGTCGTGAACAAATATCAGTTGTTCCAAGCTGACATGAGGCTATCAAGGCTGATGAAGGAAGTGTTACTGGTAGTGAACAAAACCCCATTCCATCACAACCCCCTGTCTCTCTCAGTTTTCCTACAGTGCAGGCTTAGAAAGGAAACCCGAAAGCGCTCTAGTCGTTATCTATTAATTTTTCACTGTGGACACATTCTCCTCACAACAGTATATATATATATATATATATATATATATATATATATATATATATATATATATATATATATATATATATATATATATATATATATATATGCAGACAAGCCTGAATGGTCCCCAGGACTATATACAAATGAAAACTCACACCCCATAAGTGACTCGAACCCATACTGCCAGGAGCAACGCAACTAGTATGTACAGGGACGCCTTAATCCGCTTGACCATCACGACCGGACATAAGGAAGTGATAGCCGAAGCTATTTGAACCACTTCCCCGCCGGCACTCGGATGGTAATCTTGGGCAGAGCATTTTATCAAATCACCTCATTCTTTGGGGCACACGTGAGGAACACAAATGCAAACAAGCCTGAATGGTCCCCAGGACTATATACAACTGAAAACTCACACCCCAGAAGTGACTCGAACCC
Source organism: Procambarus clarkii (assembly GCF_040958095.1). Taxonomy (NCBI): domain Eukaryota; kingdom Metazoa; phylum Arthropoda; class Malacostraca; order Decapoda; family Cambaridae; genus Procambarus; species Procambarus clarkii. The sequence continues at coordinate 16,437,475 of NC_091181.1, read as the reverse complement.
ATACTGCCAGGAGCAACGCAACTGGTATGTACAGGGACGCCTTAATCCGCTTGACCATCACGACCGGACATAAGGAAGTGATAGCCGAAGCTATTTGAACCACTTCCCCGCCGGCACTCGGATGGTAATCTTGGGCATAGCATTTTATCAAATCACCTCATTCTTTGGGGCACACGTGAGGAACACAAATGCAAACAAGCCTGAATGGTCCCCAGGACTATATACAACTGAAAACTCACACTCCAGAAGTGACTCAAACCCATACTGCCAGGAGCAACGCAACTGGTATGTACAGGGACGCCTTAATCCGCTTGACCATCACGACCGGACATAAGGAAGTGATAGCCGAAGCTATTTGAACCACTTCCCCGCCGGCACTCGGATGGTAATCTTGGGCATAGCATTTTATCAAATCACCTCATTCTTTGGGGCACACGTGAGGAACACAAATGCAAACAAGCCAGAATGGTCCCCAGGACTATATACAACTGAAAACTCACACCCCAGAAGTGACTCGAACCCATACTGCCAGGAGCAACGCAACTGGTATGTACAGGGACGCCTTAATCCGCTTGACCATCACGACCGGACATAAGGAAGTGATAGCCGAAGCTATTTGAACCACTTCCCCGCTGTCACTCGGATGGTAATCTTGGGCATAGCATTTTATCAAATCACCTCATTCTTTGGGGCACATGTGAGGAACACAAATGCAAACAAGCCTGAATGGTCCCCAGGACTATATACAACTGAAAACTCACACCCCAGAAGTGACTCGAACCCATACTGCCAGGAGCAACGCAACTGGTATGTACAGGGACGCCTTAATCCGCTTGACCATCACGACCGGACATAAGGAAGTGATAGCCGAAGCTATTTGAACCACTTCCCCGCCGGCACTCGGATGGTAATCTTGGGCATAGCATTTTATCAAATCACCTCATTCTTTGGGGCACACGTGAGGAACATACATACACGTGTGCCCCAAAGAATGAGGTGATTTGATAAAATGCTATGCCCAAGATTACCATCCGAGTGCCGGCGGGGAAGTGGTTCAAATAGCTTCGGCTATCACTTCCTTATGTCCGGTCGTGATGGTAAAGCGGATTAAGGCGTCCCTGTACATACCAGTTGCGTTGCTCCTGGCAGTATGGGTTCGAGTCACTTCTGGGGTGTGAGTTTTCAGTTGCATATAGTCCTGGGGACCATTCAGGCTGGTTCGCATTTGTGTTCCTCACGTGTGCCCCAAAGAATGAGGTGATTTGATAAAATGCTATGCCCAAGATTACCATCCGAGTGCCGGCGGGGAAGTGGTTCAAATAGCTTCGGCTATCACTTCCTTATGTCCGGTCGTGATGGTCAAGCGGATTAAGGCGTCCCTGTACATACCAGTTGCGTTGCTCCTGGCAGTATGGGTTCGAGTCACTTCTGGGGTGTGAGTTTTCAGTTGCATATAGTCCTGGGGACCATTCAGGCTTGTTCGCATTTGTGTTCCTCACGTGTGCCCCAAAGAATGAGGTGATTTGATAAAATGCTATGCCCAAGATTACCATCCGAGTGCCGGCGGGAAAGTGGTTCAAATAGCTTCGGCTATCACTTCCTTATGTCCGGTCGTGATGGTCAAGCGGATTAAGGCGTCCCTGTACATACCAGTTGCGTTGCTCCTGGCAGTATGGGTTCGAGTCACTTCTGGGGTGTGAGTTTTCAGTTGCATATAGTCCTGGGGACCATTCAGGCTTGTTCGCATTTGTGTTCCTCACGTGTGCCCTAAAGAATGAGGTGATTTGATAAAATGCTATGCCCAAGATTACCATCCGAGTGCCGGTGAAGAAGTGGTTCAAATAGCTTCGGCTATCACTTCCTTATGTCCGGTCGTGATGGTCAAGCGGATTAAGGCGTCCTTGTACATACCAGTTGCATTGCTCCTGGCAGTATGGGTTCGAGTCACTTCTGGGGTGTGAGTTTTCAGTTATATGTATATATATTTATATATATATATATATATATATATATATATATATATATATATATATATATATATATATATATATATATATATATGTATTTATATCTATCTATATATATATATATATATATATATATATATATATATATATATATATATATGTCGTACCTAGTAGCCAGAACTCACTTTTTGGCCTACTATGCAAGGCCCGATTTGCCTAATAAGCCAAGTTTTCCTGAATAAATATATTTTTTCTAATTTTTTTCTTATGAAATGATAAAGCTACCCATTTGATTATGTATGAGGTAAATTTTTTTTTATTGGAGTTAAAATTAACGTAGATATATGACCGAACCAAACCAACCCTACCTAACCTAACCTAACCTATCTTTATAGGTTAGGTTAGGTTAGGTAGCTGAAAAAGTTAGGTTAGGTTAAGTTAGGTAGGTTAGGCAGTCGAATAACAATTAATTCATGAAAACTTGGCTTATTAGGCAAATCGGGCCTTGCATAGTAGGCTGAGAAGTGCATTCTGGCTACCAGGTACGACATATATATATATATATATATATATATATATATATATATATATATATATATATATATATATATATATATATATATATATATATATATATATATATGTCGTACCTGGTAGCCAGAATGCACTTCTCAGCCTACTATGCAAGGCCCGATTTGCCTAATAAGCTAAGTTTTCCTGAATTATTATATTTTCTCAAATTTTTTTCTTATGAAATGATAAAGCTATCCATTTCATGAAGTATGAGGTCAATTTTTTTTTATTGGAGTTAAAATTAACGTAGATATATGACCGAACCTAACCAACCCTACCTAACCTAACCTAACCTAACCTATCTTTATAGGTAAGGTTAGGTTAGGTAGGCGAAAAAGTTAGGTTAGGTTAGGTTAGGTAGGTTAGGTAGTCGAAAAAACATTAATTCATGAAAACTTGGCTTATTAGGCAAATCGGGCCTTGCATTGTAGGCTGAAGGCTGAGAAGTGCGTTCTGGCTATTAGATACGACATATATATATATATATATATATATATATATATATATATATATATATATATATATATATATATATATATATATATATATATATATATATATATATATATATATATATATATATATATATTATTAAATATGACAGAAAAAGTAAGATTAATAATTCTAACACGAATTTTCTCAATCTTTCGTACATTACGCTTCACTGTTGGAGGTAAATCAAAAATCACTTCTCCAAAATTCATTTTTATTTCTAGTCTGACGCGACACGGGCGCGTTTCGTAAAACTTATTACATTTTCAAAGACTTCACAAATACACAACTGATTAGAACTTGCGTTTCCCTGATTTTATATCTACATTTGAGTGAGGTGGGAAGGGTGATGTGGCATTACATTTGAGTGAGGTGGGAAGGGTGATGTGGCATTTAACACAAGACAGAACACTAGGGGATATTAATAGGGTATTAAAAGTATCAACACAAGACAGAACAGAAACAATGGGTATTGAATAGAAGTGTTTGTAGAAAGCCTATTGGTCCATATTTCTTGATGCTTCTATATTGGAGCGGAGTCTTGAGGTGGGTAGAATATAGTTGTGCAATAATTGGCTGTTGATTGCTGGTGTTGACTTCTTGATGTGTAGTGCCTCGCAAACGTCAAGCCGCCTGCTATCGCTGTATCTATCGATGATTTCTGTGTTGTTTACTAGGATTTCTCTGGCGATGGTTTGGTTATGGGAAGAGATTATATGTTCCTTAATGGAGCCCTGTTGTTTATGCATCGTTAAACGCCTAGAAAGAGATGTTGTTGTCTTGCCTATATACTGGGTTTTTTGGAGCTTACAGTCCCCAAGTGGGCATTTGAAGGCATAGACGACGTTAGTCTCTTTTAAAGCGTTCTGTTTTGTGTCTGGAGAGTTTCTCATGAGTAGGCTGGCCGTTTTTCTGGTTTTATAGTAAATCGTCAGTTGTATCCTCTGATATATGTTTTTATTAAGGCCTGTCGGCCGTCTATCACTCCATCATAGGAGGATGTAATGTATGGGGGGTTTGATAGGGCTGGTAAGAGCCCGACTTTGGTTAGAAGACTGGCGAAGCGACTCAACGGCCTGCTGACTCCTTATGTTCCTTGCGCCTTCAGCCTGAAGTCTCCAAAGGAATTTGTGGACTTACTGCGGGGCGCACGGGCCACAGGGATAAGAGCCTCGTTGGACGTAGAATCGCTGTTTACCAACGTACCTGTGGACGAGACAATCGGAATGATAGCCGACAGAGTGTATCGTGATCCAGCCTGTACTCCTCTTGACATGCCAGAAAGTATTCTGAGGAAACTACTCCAAGCTTGTACTAAAGAGGCACCCTTCTTGAGCCCGGATGGGCACATGTATAAGCAAGCAGATGGGGTCGCCATGGGTTCTCCCCTAGGTGTCCTGTTTGCAAACTTCTACATGGGTACCATCGAGCAAAAAGTCTTAGTCGACATGAACTTGAAACCGGCCATATACTGCAGGTATGTTGACGACATTTTTACACAGGTACCTGATGTCAGACATCTGCAGGAGCTGAAGGAGGCATTTGAGCAGAGTTCCGTGCTGCGTTTCACTTACGAGACGGAAAAGGATGGGAAGCTGCCTTTTCTAGATGTAACAGTCATGGAAAAGGGCGGAGGTTTCCACACTGCAGTCTACACAAAGGAAACAAACATAGGAATGTGCCTAAATGCCAACAGCGACTGCCCTGACAGGTACAAGAGGAGTGTTGTTAACGCATACGTCGACCGTGCTCTCAGCCACATCTCAGAATGGAAGGAAGTCGACGAAGAACTCTGTAGGGTAAGGCAGGTCCTAGTCAATAACGGCTTCTCCAATGGTTTCATCGAAGACATCATAAGAAGGAAAGTGAAAAGCCATGCAACCTCCGAAGAGACAACTAACACAACACCTATACCCCCTATTAGACTATTTTACAGGAACTTCTTTTCCACAGCTCATAAAACAGAGGAAAGGGTCCTGAAAGATATTGTTAATAGAAACGTTATCCCTACAGACAAAAATCAGAGGATACAACTGACGATTTACTATAAAACCAGAAAAACGGCCAGCCTACTCATGAGAAACTCTCCAGACACAAAACAGAACGCTTTAAAAGAGACTAACGTCGTCTATGCCTTCAAATGCCCACTTGGGGACTGTAAGCTCCAAAAAACCCAGTATATAGGCAAGACAACAACATCTCTTTCTAGGCGTTTAACGATGCATAAACAACAGGGCTCCATTAAGGAACATATAATCTCTTCCCATAACCAAACCATCGCCAGAGAAATCCTAGTAAACAACACAGAAATCATCGATAGATACAGCGATAGCAGGCGGCTTGACGTTTGCGAGGCACTACACATCAAGAAGTCAACACCAGCAATCAACAGCCAATTATTGCACAACTATATTCTACCCACCTCAAGACTCCGCTCCAATATAGAAGCATCAAGAAATATGGACCAATAGGCTTTCTACAAACACTTCTATTCAATACCTATTGTTTCTGTTCTGTCTTGTGTTGATACTTTTAATACCCTATTAATATCCCCTAGTGTTCTGTCTTGTGTTAAATGCCACATCACCCTTCCCACCTCACTCAAATGTAATGCCACATCACCCTTCCCACCTCACTCAAATGTAGATATAAAATCAGGGAAACGCAAGTTCTAATCAGTTGTGTATTTGTGAAGTCTTTGAAAATGTAATAAGTTTTACGAAACGCGCCCGTGTTGCGTCAGACTAGAAATAAAAATGAATTTTGGAGAAGTGATTTTTGATTTACCTCCAACAGTGAAGCGTAATGTACGAAAGATTGAGAAAATTCGTGTTAGAATTATTAATCTTACTTTTTCTGTCATATTTAATAATATATGTCTACAGGAACGACTGCTACCAAAATATACTAATATATATATATATATATATATATATATATATATATATATATATATATATATATATATATATATATATATATTTATATATATATATATATATATATATATATATATATATATATATATATATATATATATATATATATATATATATATATATATATATATATATATATATATATATATATATATATATATATATATATGTCGTACCTAATAGCCAGAACGCACTTCTCAGCCAACTATGCATGGCCCAATTTGCCTAATAAGCCAAGTTTTCATGAATTAATGTTTTTTCGACTACCTAACCTACCTAACCTAACCTAACCTAACTTTTTCTGCTACCTAACCTAACCTAACCGATAGAGATAGGTTAGGTTAGGTTAGGTAGGGTTGGTTAGGTTCGGTCATATATCTACGTTAATTTTAACTCCAATAAAAAAAATTGACCTCATACATAATGAAATGGGTAGCTTTATCACTTCATAAGAAAAAAATTAGAGAAAATATATTAATTCAGGAAAACTTGGCTTATTAGGCAAATCGGGCCTTGCATAGTAGGCTGAGAAGTGCGTTCTGGCTATTAGGTACGACATATATATTTATATATATATATATTTATATATATATATATATATATATATATATATATATATATATATATATGTATATATATATATATATATGTCGTACCTAGTAGCCAGAACGCACTTCTCAGCCTACTATACAAGGCCCAATTTGCCTAATAAGCCAAGTTTTCATGAATTAATTGTTTTTCGACTACCTAACCTACCTAACCTAACCTAACCTAACTTTTTCGGCTACCTAACCTAACCTAACCTATAAGGATAGGTTAGGTTAGGTTAGGTAGGGTCGGTTACGTTCGGTCATATATCTACGTTAATTTTAACTCCAATAAAAAAAATCGACCTCATACATAATGAAATAGGTAGCTTTATCATTTCATAAGAAAAAAATTGGAGAAAATATATTAATTCAGGAAAAGTTGGCTTATTAGGCAAATCGGGCCTTGCATAGTAGGCCGAGTACGACGTTCTGGCTACTAGGTACAACATATATATATATATATATATATATATATATATATATATATATATATATATATATATATATATATATATATATATATATATATATATATATATATATATATATATATATATATATATATATATATATATATATATATATATATATATATATATATATATATATATATATGTCGTACCTAGTAGCCAGAACTCACTTCTCAGCCTACTATGCAAGGCCCGATTTGCCTAATGAGCCAAGTTTTCATGAATTAAGGCTTTTTCGTCTGCCTAACCTACCTAACCTAACCTAACCTAGCTTTTTTTGGCTACCTAACCTAACCTTACCTATATATATAGGTTAGGTTAGGTTAGGTAGGGTTGGTTAGGTTCGGTCATATATCTACGTTAATTTTAACTCCAATAAAAAAAAATTGACCTCATACATAGTGAAAAGGGTAGCTTTATCATTTCATAAGAAAAAAATTATAGTAAATATATTAATTCAGGAAAACTTGGCTTATTAGGCAAATCGGGCCTTGAATAGTAGGCTGAGAAGTGAGTTCTGGCTACTAGGTACGACATATATATATATATATATATATAACTGAAAACTCACACCCCAGAAGTGACTCGAACCCATATTCCCAGGAGCAACGCAACTGGTATGTACAAGACGCCTTAATCCACTTGACCATCACGACCGGACATAATGAGGTGATAGCCGAGGCTATTTGAACCACCCCACCGCCGGCACTCGGATAGTAATCTTGGGCATAGCATTTTACCAAATCACCTCATTCTTTGGGGCACACGTGAGGAACACAAATGCGAACAAGCCTGAATGGTCCCCAGGACAATATGCAACTGAAAACTCACACCCCAGAAGTGACTCGAACCCATACTCCCAGGAGCAACGCAACTGGTATGTACAAGACGCCTTAATCCACTTGACCATCACGACCGGACATAATGAGGTGATAGCCGAGGCTATTTGAACCACCCCACCGCCGGCACTCGGATAGTAATCTTGGGCATAGCATTTTACCAAATCACCTCATTCTTTGGGGCACACGTGAGGAACACAAATGCGAACAAGCCTGAATGGTCCCCAGGACAATATGCAACTGAAAACTCACACCCCAGAAGTGACTCGAACCCATACTCCCAGGAGCAACGCAACTGGTATGTACAAGACGCCTTAATCCACTTGACCATCACGACCGGACATAATGAGGTGATAGCCGAGGCTATTTGAACCACCCCACCGCCGGCACTCGGATAGTAATCTTGGGCATAGCATTTTACCAAATCACCTCATTCTTTGGGGCACACGTGAGGAACACAAATGCGAACAAGCCTGAATGGTCCCCAGGACAATATGCAACTGAAAACTCACACCCCAGAAGTGACTCGAACCCATACTCCCAGGAGCAACGCAACTGGTATGTACAAGACGCCTTAATCCACTTGACCATCACGACCGGACATAATGAGGTGATAGCCGAGGCTATTTGAACCACCCCACCGCCGGCACTCGGATAGTAATCTTGGGCATAGCATTTTACCAAATCACCTCATTCTTTGGGGCACACGTGAGGAACACAAATGCGAACAAGCCTGAATGGTCCCCAGGACAATATGCAACTGAAAACTCACACCCCAGAAGTGACTCGAACCCATACTCCCAGGAGCAACGCAACTGGTATGTACAAGACGCCTTAATCCACTTGACCATCACGACCGGACATAATGAGGTGATAGCCGAGGCTATTTGAACCACCCCACCGCCGGCACTCGGATAGTAATCTTGGGCATAGCATTTTACCAAATCACCTCATTCTTTGGGGCACACGTGAGGAACACAAATGCGAACAAGCCTGAATGGTCCCCAGGACAATATGCAACTGAAAACTCACACCCCAGAAGTGACTCGAACCCATACTCCCAGGAGCAACGCAACTGGTATGTACAAGACGCCTTAATCCACTTGACCATCACGACCGGACATAATGAGGTGATAGCCGAGGCTATTTGAACCACCCCACCGCCGGCACTCGGATAGTAATCTTGGGCATAGCATTTTACCAAATCACCTCATTCTTTGGGGCACACGTGAGGAACACAAATGCGAACAAGCCTGAATGGTCCCCAGGACAATATGCAACTGAAAACTCACACCCCAGAAGTGACTCGAACCCATACTCCCAGGAGCAACGCAACTGGTATGTACAAGACGCCTTAATCCACTTGACCATCACGACCGGACATAATGAGGTGATAGCCGAGGCTATTTGAACCACCCCACCGCCGGCACTCGGATAGTAATCTTGGGCATAGCATTTTACCAAATCACCTCATTCTTTGGGGCACACGTGAGGAACACAAATGCGAACAAGCCTGAATGGTCCCCAGGACAATATGCAACTGAAAACTCACACCCCAGAAGTGACTCGAACCCATACTCCCAGGAGCAACGCAACTGGTATGTACAAGACGCCTTAATCCACTTGACCATCACGACCGGACATAATGAGGTGATAGCCGAGGCTATTTGAACCACCCCACCGCCGGCACTCGGATAGTAATCTTGGGCATAGCATTTTACCAAATCACCTCATTCTTTGGGGCACACGTGAGGAACACAAATGCGAACAAGCCTGAATGGTCCCCAGGACAATATGCAACTGAAAACTCACACCCCAGAAGTGACTCGAACCCATACTCCCAGGAGCAACGCAACTGGTATGTACAAGACGCCTTAATCCACTTGACCATCACGACCGGACATAATGAGGTGATAGCCGAGGCTACTATCACCTCATTATGTCCGGTCGTGATGGTCAAGTGGATTAAGGCGTCTTGTACATACCAGTTGCGTTGCTCCTGGGAGTATGGGTTCGAGTCACTTCTGGGGTGTGAGTTTTCAGTTGCATATTGTCCTGGGGACCATTCAGGCTTGTTCGCATTTGTGTTCCTCACGTGTGCCCCAAAGAATGAGGTGATTTGGTAAAATGCTATGCCCAAGATTACTATCCGAGTGCCGGCGGTGGGGTGGTTCAAATAGCCTCGGCTATCACCTCATTATGTCCGGTCGTGATGGTCAAGTGGATTAAGGCGTCTTGTACATACCAGTTGCGTTGCTCCTGGGAGTATGGGTTCGAGTCACTTCTGGGGTGTGAGTTTTCAGTTGCATATTGTCCTGGGGACCATTCAGGCTTGTTCGCATTTGTGTTCCTCACGTGTGCCCCAAAGAATGAGGTGATTTGGTAAAATGCTATGCCCAAGATTACTATCCGAGTGCCGGCGGTGGGGTGGTTCAAATAGCCTCGGCTATCACCTCATTATGTCCGGTCGTGATGGTCAAGTGGATTAAGGCGTCTTGTACATACCAGTTGCGTTGCTCCTGGGAGTATGGGTTCGAGTCACTTCTGGGGTGTGAGTTTTCAGTTGCATATTGTCCTGGGGACCATTCAGGCTTGTTCGCATTTGTGTTCCTCACGTGTGCCCCAAAGAATGAGGTGATTTGGTAAAATGCTATGCCCAAGATTACTATCCGAGTGCCGGCGGTGGGGTGGTTCAAATAGCCTCGGCTATCACCTCATTATGTCCGGTCGTGATGGTCAAGTGGATTAAGGCGTCTTGTACATACCAGTTGCGTTGCTCCTGGGAGTATGGGTTCGAGTCACTTCTGGGGTGTGAGTTTTCAGTTGCATATTGTCCTGGGGACCATTCAGGCTTGTTCGCATTTGTGTTCCTCACGTGTGCCCCAAAGAATGAGGTGATTTGGTAAAATGCTATGCCCAAGATTACTATCCGAGTGCCGGCGGTGGGGTGGTTCAAATAGCCTCGGCTATCACCTCATTATGTCCGGTCGTGATGGTCAAGTGGATTAAGGCGTCTTGTACATACCAGTTGCGTTGCTCCTGGGAGTATGGGTTCGAGTCACTTCTGGGGTGTGAGTTTTCAGTTGCATATTGTCCTGGGGACCATTCAGGCTTGTTCGCATTTGTGTTCCTCACGTGTGCCCCAAAGAATGAGGTGATTTGGTAAAATGCTATGCCCAAGATTACTATCCGAGTGCCGGCGGTGGGGTGGTTCAAATAGCCTCGGCTATCACCTCATTATGTCCGGTCGTGATGGTCAAGTGGATTAAGGCGTCTTGTACATACCAGTTGCGTTGCTCCTGGGAGTATGGGTTCGAGTCACTTCTGGGGTGTGAGTTTTCAGTTGCATATTGTCCTGGGGACCATTCAGGCTTGTTCGCATTTGTGTTCCTCACGTGTGCCCCAAAGAATGAGGTGATTTGGTAAAATGCTATGCCCAAGATTACTATCCGAGTGCCGGCGGTGGGGTGGTTCAAATAGCCTCGGCTATCACCTCATTATGTCCGGTCGTGATGGTCAAGTGGATTAAGGCGTCTTGTACATACCAGTTGCGTTGCTCCTGGGAGTATGGGTTCGAGTCACTTCTGGGGTGTGAGTTTTCAGTTGCATATTGTCCTGGGGACCATTCAGGCTTGTTCGCATTTGTGTTCCTCACGTGTGCCCCAAAGAATGCGGTGATTTGGTAAAATGCTATGCCCAAGATTACTATCCGAGTGCCGGCGGTGGGGTGGTTCAAATAGCCTCGGCTATCACCTCATTATGTCCGGTCGTGATGGTCAAGTGGATTAAGGCGTCTTGTACATACCAGTTGCGTTGCTCCTGGGAGTATGGGTTCGAGTCACTTCTGGGGTGTGAGTTTTCAGTTGCATATTGTCCTGGGGACCATTCAGGCTTGTTCGCATTTGTGTTCCTCACGTGTGCCCCAAAGAATGAGGTGATTTGGTAAAATGCTATGCCCAAGATTACTATCCGAGTGCCGGCGGTGGGGTGGTTCAAATAGCCTCGGCTATCACCTCATTATGTCCGGTCGTGATGGTCAAGTGGATTAAGGCGTCTTGTACATACCAGTTGCGTTGCTCCTGGGAGTATGGGTTCGAGTCACTTCTGGGGTGTGAGTTTTCAGTTGCATATTGTCCTGGGGACCATTCAGGCTTGTTCGCATATATATATATATATATATATATATGTCGTACCTAGTAGCCAGAACGCACTTTTCAGCCTACTATGCAAGGCCCAATTTGCCTAATAAGCCAAGTTTTCATGAATTAATTGTTTTTCGACTACCTAACATACCTAACCTAACCTAACCTAACTTTTTCGGCTACCTAACCTAACCTAACCTATAAAGATAGGTTAGGTTAGGTTAGGTAGGGTTGGTTAGGTTCGGTCATATATCTACGTTAATTTTAATTCCAATAAAAAAAAATTGACCTCATATATACTGAAATGGGTAGTTTTATCATTTCATAAGAAAAAAATTAGAGAAAATATAATAATTCAGAAAAACTTGGCTTACTAGGCAATTCGGGCCTTGCATAGTAGGCTGAGAAGTGCGTTCTGGCTACTAGGTGCGACATATATATATATATATATATATATATATATATATATATATATATATATATATATATATATATATATGTATATATATATTTATATATATATTTATATATATATATATATATATATATATATATATATATATATATATATATATATATATATATATATATATATATATATATATATATATATATATATTATATATATAAAAGACAACAGAGGGGTCAAATAACCTTGATGCACCTGATACCATCAAAGCCTGGCACAATCTGTTACTTTTTGGCAATGCATGCTTAGGTGTACCAGACAGAGGAGGCAAGACACTGGCCTCATCCGTCAATAAAGCAATTAGGGATTTTCCTAGGGCTGACAACCTAGTCCGCCTCCCCAAACACACCAAACACCGCCGAGGCAGACCAAGTACGACAATCAGCGACAACAGAAAATTAGGTACCCAAGTCAGCAAGAAAATTGAAGAGGGCAATACAGTAGGGGCACTCAGACTGATCACAAGTGAGGAAAAATTTTTGCCCAGGGATGAAACCACAGCCCAAGCACTGAGAGAAAAACACCCCCTCAGGGCCGTAGGTGGACCTCCCCCACAGGTCAGGCTCGCCCCTAACCAGGAGCCTCTCGTCCTCCGGAAGTCAGAGGTTTATAAAGCTATCGTTTCATTTTCCCCGGGCTCCTCAGGAGGCTACACAGGGGTAAGACCTCAACATGTGAAGGAAATGGTGAACCCTGTTCTTGGCCCAGCTGCAGAAGCGCTCCTGACAGAAATCACAACGTTTGTCAACAACTGCCTCGCCGGGTTAATCCCTGATGAAATAAAACCATTCTTCTTTGGTGCATCCCTATGTGCCCTGAAAAAGAAGGGGGGAGGGATCAGACCCATTGCCGTTCGTAATACCCTTCGCCGCCTAGTTGCAAGGGCTGCTGTCAGAAGTATCCGAATGGAAGCAGCCACAATGCTGCAACCCAACCAGCTGGGGTTTGGAGTCCCCCAAGGCTGTGAAGCAGCGGCTCATGCTGCACGAGCCTACATTAGCTCTCTTACTGAAGACCAGGCAGTAGTAAAATTAGATTTTAAAAACGCTTTCAACTCGGTCAAAAGGAAAGCAATCCTCACTGCAGTCCAGGAACATTGCCCAAGCATTCTCCCGTTTGTGTCAGCAGGCTACAGCAAAGACTCAACCCTCCTGTTTGGCAAACATGAAGTCACCTCAGCAGAGGGAATTCAACAGGGAGACCCACTTGCACCCTTCCTCTTTTGCATAGCGGTTCGAGAAATTACAACCAGACTGTCCAGCGAGCTCAACATCTGGTTCCTGGATGATGGCACTCTGGCAGGCACACAAGATTCCCTGCTAGAAGACCTACAGCTGGTGAAGACACGGGGGGAGTCCATGGGTCTCGTTCTTAACCCCTCCAAGTGCGAAATTATTGCATCCAGTGAAGTAATCATTAGAGCAGTGAAATCAGTTTTACCAGAAGCCTCAGTCGTTAAACCGACCGACAGCACACTACTCGGAGCACCTCTGGGCCACAATGCCATTACTGCAGTCCTTGACGAAAAGTTTAGAGACCTAAAGAGGATGGAAGAGAGAATTGGGGACTTGGACTCCCACGATGCCCTCTACCTTCTCACAAAGTGCCTTACCTTGCCCAGGCTAACATACTTCTTAAGGTGTGCACGAACTTTTGGCAACCCACTTCTACATCAATATGATGAGCTCCCCAGGTCAATATTCAGGATGGCGCTCAACCTAGATTTAGATGGCAGTCAGTGGGACCAAGCAACACTACCAGTGAGATTTGGAGGGATAGGCATACGAAAGGCAACTGAGGTAGCACTTCCAGCATTCTTATCCTCATGTACAGCAGCCAACGAATTGGTAGGGCAGATCCTACCAGAGCGTATGAGAGACACAGCGGGAACTCATGATCAAACATTCATGGAAGCAGCCAGACAATGGGACACCATTGCACACCCTCAACCCCGACCGCAAGTCCCAAAAGACCACAAGCAGGCCCACTGGGATAGCCCCATAATGGAAAAGACTGTCACAGCAATGATTGACAACGCTGATGCTGAAAACAAAGCCCGCCTCCTAGCGGTAACAGCACCCCACGCCGGGGATTTTTTATTTGATGTGCCCAATGCAGCCCTGGGAACTCGCCTCAGTCATGACGCTCTCCGCATTGGAGTTGCCCTTCGCCTTGCCGCCCCCATCCTCACCGAACATAGGTGCATCTGCGGAACTGCGATGGCAGACCATTATGGTCGTCATGGTCTGGTATGACGTAAATCACAGGGTAAAATTGCAAGACATGAAGTAGTCAACGACATCATCAAGAGGAGCCTCGCCACAGCCCGCTGCCCGGCACAAAGAGAACCACACTTATCCAGACCTAACGACCCTCAGAAGCGCCCTGATGGGGTCACCTTGCTACCTTGGAAGGATGGTAAGCAAGTGGTATGGGACTACACGTGCGCTGCCACACTGGCCAGTACCTACCTCCACTACAGCACACGTGAAAGCGGTGGTGCTGCTTCTTTCAGGGAATCGCAGAAAATTATTAAATACAGAGGTCTAGCACACTGCTACAGCTTTGTTCCGATCGGCTCGGAGACCCTCGGTTCGTGGGGAAAATGTGCATTGAAGTTCCTGAAGGAATTGGGGGACAAATTGATCAGCGCTACAAAAGACCAGAGAGCAAAAAGTTTCTTGTTCCAGCGCCTCAGTGTTGCGATTCAGAGGGGAAATGCCTGTTGCGTCTTGGGCACTAGTCCAACTTCAGAGGAATTCGAAGAAGTGTTTGACTTGCAACAATGATCGAACCCGTCTGTGACATTCATCAATGTTTCCCATTGTTGTGTTTTTCAAGAGATCCATAACCTTTCAGAACCTTTTTGCATTATTATTTTTGTATCAACCCATGTATATCTTGTAACCATCAAATGCATAATAAAGCACAGAAAATAAAAAAAAAGGAAGGGGGTGGTAGGAGAAAAGCACACAGAAACTGTATTGGAGGGGATCTAAACATTCCCTCTAATGCGTTATGCGTGGTTTCCTCCGAGGCTATGGGTCCCCCTTCTTCCAGCTAGAGGTGGTATTCTTTATAATATTATATATATATATATATATATATATATATATATATATATATATATATATATATATAAATATATATATATAAATATATATATATATATATATATATATATATATATATATATATATATATATATATTTCTTATTATATATATATATATATATATATATATATTTCTTATTATATATATATATATATATATATATATATATATCTTATTGGTCGCCCGGATGGTATCACAGTGAACCCCTGGAAGAATGGCAAGCAGTTGGTATGGGACTACACGTGCGTATCAACCCTGGCTAACACCTACATTACCCTCAGTGTTGCACAACCAGGTGGCGCTGCCACCCACAGGGAAGCATCCAAATCCCGTAAGTATAGTGAACTGGATCACCACTACAATTTTGTCCCCATTGCTTCTGAGACTCTCGGCGCCTGGGGTAAAAGTGCTACCAGTTTTTTGAAGGAACTGGGTTCTAGGCTCATAGAAACAACAAGGGACCCAAGAGCTGCAAGCTTTCTTTTCCAGCGCCTCAGTGTGGCAATACAGAGGGGAAATGCGCACTGCATCCAGGGTTCCTGCCCGCCATCTGAGGAGCTGGAGGAACTCGACAACCTATAATAACCATCTTTGTAACCCATATGTAACTCCTTTTTTGTAACAAAGTTCAAATAAAGTAAACATATATGTGTACATACAAAAGAATGGGGGTGGTAGGAGAAGATAATATTGGTGTTCAGTGAGAAACCACAAGGTCTCCTCTGAATACTTTTTATTTTCTTCTCCGAGGCTATGGGTCCCCACATTGACACCAGAGGTGGTACCCTCACAAACTTTTATATATATATATATATATATATATATATATATATATATATATATATATATATATATATATATATATATATATATATATGTCGTACCTAGTAGCCAGAACGCACTTCTCAGCCTACTATGCAAGGCCCGATTTGCCTAATAAGCCAAGTTTTCATGAATTAATTGTTTTTCGACTACCTAACCTACCTAACCTAACCTAACCTAACATTTTCGGCTACCTAACCTAACCTAACCTGTAAAGATAGGTTAGGTTAGGTTAGGTAGGGTTGGTTAGGTTCGGTCATATATCTACGTTAATTTTAACTCCAATAAAAAAAAATTGACCTCATACATAATGAAATGGGTAGCTTTATCATTTCATAAGAAAAAAATTAGAGAAAATATATTAATTCAGGAAAACTTGGCTTATTAGGCAAATCGGGCCTTGAATAGTAGGCTGAGAAGTGCGTTCTGGCTACTAGGTACGACATATATATATATATATATATATATATATATATATCCAACCACCACCTTCTGAATCCCACAAGCAATCCAGCTGAGATGGCCTCATTGTAGACCAAGCAGCTGCAACATGCCAAGAAGTTGCAACAACACCACATGACACTACCCGACTTAGAGCTGTAGCAGCTCCCTAGAAAGTGACTTCCTTTTAGCAACCGGCACGCGTCTCACACCGCAGGCCCTCCGAATTTCTTTGGCTCTTTACCTTGCTGTTCCAATCCACACTGAATATAGGTGTACTTGTGGCGAGGCAGTAACCGACAGGTAAGGCCAGCATGGCCTGCTCTGCCAAAGCACAGGAGGATGGGATGCAAGACACGGTGAGGTCAATGACATTATTAAAAGAACCTTTACCACAGCCGATTGTCCAGCAAAGAGAGACTCTCGTTATCTAATGCCCCACAACGCTGGCCAGACGGGATCACAGCGAGCCCATGGAAGAATGGTAGGAAGTTGGTGTGGGACAACACGTGCATTTCAACTTTAGCCAACACCTTTATTGACTTCAGTATTGCATACCCAGGCGGTGCTGCCACTCTCCGGGGTAGCAGCCATGTCTCGTAATTACAGAGATCTTGATCACCACTACAATTTCGTCCCAATATCCTGAGACACATGATACCTGGGGTAAAAATGCTGCTAGTTTTTCTAATGAGCTGGATTCTAAGCTAATTGAAACAACACGGGACCCTAGAGCCGCCAGTTTCCTCTTTCAGAGCCTTAGTGTGGCGATTCAGAGAGGAAACGCTCTCTGCATCCATGGTTCCTGCCCGCCTTCTGAGGAGCTGGAAGAACTCGACAACCTGTGACAACTAGCCGTGTAACTTGCTTGTAACCAATGTTGTAACCCATTTTGTATAATGAAGTTTTGATAAAAGGATAATATAGATTTCGGATTCTCTTTCTAACATTTGTATATTGTTTATGACAAGGAAAATCTTACAATATGAAAAAGGGAAATAGGCATTTTGTACCTGCTGCGTTTCTTCTTAACTATTCAGACTTTAAACTGCTTTGTCGAATCAGGCCTTAAAATTGTGGATTGAGGTGGATACCACAACTTCTTTTAGAACATTATTCCAATTGCAAATTGCTTGTACAGGATATATGTGCTTCCTTACGTCCCTTCGGCTCATTTAAATTTCCAATGTCTATCTATGTTCTCTTGTCCTGCATTCTCTCAAAATCTGAAGACAATATCCCTGTCCACCTTATATATTCCCCTGAGTATCTTGTATGTTGCGATCATATCCCCTCTTTTCCTTCTGTTCTTTAAGGTTGTGAGATTTAGTACCCATAACCTATCTTCTTAGCTTAACTATCTTAGCTCTGGCCCTAATCGTGTTGCAAACCTTGTACTTTTTCAATTTTGGCATTATGCTTCACAAAGTGCGGATTCCATGCCGGCGATAAGTATTCCAGTAATGTCTAATAAATGTTGTGTAGATCCTTTTGATAAGAGTCCTGATACAGGTTTCTAAATGATGTTCTTATATTTCCCAGCGTCACATACACTGCTGATGTTAACCTGTTAAACTCACGCCGCTGGTGTCAGTGACGGAATAATATCCACTCCCAGAACCTTTATTCTTTTTTATTTTTGTAGCTGCCTTCCGTGTATGATGTAGATGGCTTCTGGAGATCCCTTCTACTCTGCCTCCCAGACCCCCGGGTTTGCTCAAGCTCTCCCCAAAAATCTGAGACACTTCACAAAATAATATAATTAAATTTGGGACATTTAAATCCAACTGAATGGTAGATCAGTGACAAGCTTAGAAAGTTTCCATGCATGTTCACATAGGAGGGGGGGGGGGAGATGGTGACATAGGGGGATGGTGACAGAAGGGGATGGTGACATAGGGGGGATGGTGACATAGAGGGGATGGTGACATAGGATTGTTACCTCAGAGTGAACACATCATCCCCACATGTGATCAGCCATCAGTTCAGACTCGTCATTAGAGGCTTACAGAACATGTGGTGTGATATTCTTGAAAAATACCATAAGATGAGCCTCCATATAAATACCCTAAGATTAATCCACAGAGATCGTTGGATGTCTTTGTTTGTTTGTGTGAGGAGTTCATTGTATAGGTATATTAGACTCAGTGAATGGAGGTGAGAGTGTTCCTCGTTTTTATTGATCTTCATGTTAAAGCCTAGGCTTCATGTCATGATAACAATATCGCTTCATGTTAAGGCCTAGGCTTCATATCATGATAACAATGTGGCTTCATGTTAAAGCCTAGGCTACATGTCATGATGACATTGTCGCCTGTGCCCAACAAGATTGACGAAGAACAGAACGGTAGCCTAGTGAGACTCCATAGAAGAAGAAGAAGAATTGCTAAAGCAGTGATCATGAACATTGAAATTGTACCATATTCTTAAGTAATTGTTTATGCATTGTTTCAAATAGTTATGCATGTTCCTAATAACTAGTGACTATAACAAAAAAGTGTTTGTGATATTTAGAGACACGAGTTTTATTATATTGATAACAAATTTATATGTATGTGATAGAATAGCCTAATCTGTGGAGAAGCTGAACACTGAGGCGACTATGATTAAGCTACGGGCTGCAAGTTTAGGACCGCGTCCAAGGCACCATTAAATTTTTATTGTTTCTTTTCTTTTGTAATAAATTATTGCCTGTTAGATATCTTTGTTTACTCTTGTCCCTTTGAGGGCTCTAGTTGAGAAAGAGAGAGATGATAACCTCGACCTGTAGACCAAATAACAAAGAGTGAACATAAAGGGAAGTACAGTGGAGGACTCACAAGTTAAATGAGAGATGGGGTAAGTGACATGTTGCTCAGTTTGAGGGTGTGAACACGAGACAACAGGTGTTTACTGAACCTTGAGTTACCATCTTGGTGACAATATAGGTCTTCTCCACAATTTGAAACAAATCTGGGTAGTGTGGGAACCGACCTGTGAGATTGATATATATTTAATTTATATGAATTTATATAGAATTTATATTTACCTTAATTTATATATTTCGATAGCAATTGGTATGATGTTAAGTGACTGTATTTCTGCAATAATCTCACAAATCGATCCTTACACATAGGGGGGTTTATATTAAATTTATATATATGCAGCCAATCAAATTACAGTATTAACTACATATATTAGTATACATTGGAGGTGAATTATCTTATTGTACAGCAGGCTTAGTCCACCAGGTATAACTAGGATGTAGACACCAAATTATCCTCGTTTGAGGCTAGCTTCCATCGCCCAGTAACTGATGTATCTAGTCTTGCTTCCTCTTCTTGTTCCTGTCAAAGGGCGCTAGCTGTAAAGCCGGAATCCTAATATATGACAGCTATATCAGAGAAAACACTGTATAATAGATAAGATAAGGACCAAGGCTTAATTACCTTTATTGAGTCGATTATTTGTGTTCTCACCGGTTCGCCCAATATCTACCTAACATTAACAGCCAAAAATGATCAGATAAACTGGTTTCGGAAAGACACTTCCCTTGTGGTTGTTGACAGCATGTTAATGATGGCAGAACACTACTTTGATCTCCACAACACTTCGTCCAAGAGAAATTATAGGAGCTGTACTCGCTCCAACGACTCTGGTCTTAACAATGGCTGACCTCTTCCTCACCACTGGCTATCCTTGTCCAATGTCAATAAGTGATAGAAGGTTATAGTACTATGTGGCAATGATATTCCGTTTTCTATTGATGGAAAATTCCACTACAAGTTATATTTTCTATGGGTTACTTGTTTATACAACACCAGCAACATTATCTGACTATTGCATGTAATATTATTAAATGGTGTGGGGTTTTCAGACATAATTCCCCGGGGGGGGGGGGGGCTGCTCACGGGTCGCAGTCCTATAGAACAGACGAACACCGATACTCTTCCTTCGAATTATTAGATTAATTTGATGTTAGTTGTTAGTAATCACACCTTTGTGCATCTTTTCATACAGGACAGATGTCCCGTACTCGAGTTGCAGGGGTTAGAAGTCTAATGCAATTTCATTTCCTGTAACTCTTGAAAGGCTAAAATTATAGCCTAAATACATATTATTTAACCCAGAAGACTGAATGTGATCAAGTACTACAGTCAAGTATGATTCAGGGACTGCAGTGAGATCAGTGACATTAGATATAACTTGAAGCTTGTTCAGGTTACTGGTCGCTGATATATATACACTGAGGCCCATGGAATTCATCTTGATTAAATAATAAATGTATCAAAATCAGTCGTCAGATTTATTGGGGTTTAATTTAGTTAATTGATTCAGAGGATTGAATAGCCCATCATTAAAGCTAAGTATGGTTCTGAGACTGCAGGTGGGTTCAGTGACATTGGTCGCAATGACTTGTAGCTGTTTAGGCTACTGTTCACTGATTTGCCACCGAGGCCTCATGAACTCAGCTTCAGCTTTAAATGATGATATTAACATCAACCTCTGTTGCTATAGTCAGCTGTAATCTCCTTAGTATAATGCTACTGGAGAAATATAATCAGCTGACAAATTTAGATTTCTATTGGTATTGTTTATCTGCAGGCATAGGTCTCTTCAGGCTTAATACTGGGCCTGAGAGTAATTTACCTCCTGCAAAGTTTAGCATGGTTATGCCCTGATATTTAGTAGGGCTACCGATGAATCGATGGTAGTAGTCTGTCCCTACAAGGATACAGAAGTCGGTGAGGTGATCAAACTTAATATTATCTGCCAATTTTATTCCTCTTATTTCTCAGGAATTTGGCCATTGCTCTCAGACCTTGAACTTGTAGGTCTGCTGGTATTTTGTCCACCACAATGGCTTGTACTTGACAGACGTACCTGCCTAAACGTACTGATGGTTGTACCACCTGGTAGACCTGAGGTCCTGCATCTGTTAGAAACCCTGAGATGATGATTGTCGTGTGGGCTACATGCTTTAATTGTAGTAGTTCATCTGCCAACTTTTTAGTGACATGTTCTCTGGAACCCTTGGTCAAACAACCCATGGGTATGGACCTTGGCCCTCTTATTCAGGATGGTAATTTGGGCAGTAGGCAAAGTCGTATTACCTTTAGACTTTGCCGATTGGACACTCGTTGTTTGTTGCACCTTGCAGTACTGTATTGTGGTGGGAATGCTATCTTCCACCTTGGGTCTTGAATACATTAATTTCGTATGTTTGCACAGTGCTGCATGGTGCCTATCTCTTCTACACCTGTTGCAGGTGTTGAATTGGGTATCACAATAGTCTATGTTGTGTGACTTGAGACACCATGAACATCTCCCTAATTTCTGGAGTCGCTTAATACGAGTGTCTCTGGTTGGATAATTAACACAACAGTATGTTGAATGTTTCTTTTTGCAGAACATACATGTCCCCCAGCCTACTGCACGTTTGGAAGTTACCGGTTTGGGTGAACTAGTAACAGTAGGCTTGGAGGATTCTGCTGCATTGCCAGATTTTCTGCAACTTGATGTGAGTGCAATTGACTGATGTTTATTTGAGATAGTTGTTTTACCCTTTAATTGACTCTTATTTTCTATTTCTGAAGGCTTGCATGAGGCTTTAACTTCCTCATTTGCACGTCGTTTGTTTATGATGGAATGTAAACCTTCAGTGATGTCCTGTACTGTCAGGATGGTGTTATGTTCTTGTGCGTATAATTCATCGAGTATATCGCTGGACAATTTTTGTTGAAGGACTACTTTGGTAATCCATTCACTAGTAGTTATATCAACCTTAAGACTGAATGTTCTTAGTAGTGACTCAAACTCCATGCTGAAGGATTGTAATGAGTCAGCAGTCTGATCAGGTTGAGGTAAATCCAGCAATTGTAGTACTAGATGTATGACAGTTTTCTCATTGCCAGCATTATTCCTAGAAGGCTGGACTGGGAAATTAGTGCTGTCGCTATTTTCATTTATATTTTCTACTACTGGTTCAGCTTCACCTCTAATTTCAGTTTGGAGGCATGTTAATTTACTAGCCTCAGGTATTGGGTTTTCAGAATCCACAGAGACTGGATAAATTGTCTGAGAACTGCTTAATTTCTGGTGGTATAATATTGGGTGAAGCTTTATCCTCGTTGATTAAAGGATCTAATCTGGCTTGACATTTATTTTCAAAAAGATCCAGATCATCCATAACATAATCTACTTTATTTGATGTACTGGCTATTTGTTCTGATTCAATTATCCTGTGTAAATGTTCCAACCTGGCTTGAGTTTCTTCTTCATATTGTGCTAGGTCAGACAAGAATGGTTCCACATCTTCAACTACTATGTCGTCGTCGTCGTGGACTTGATTTTGGTAAGGTTTCTTATTTACTTTCAATATATGCAATTGAGTTTGAATCTGTAATAGTGGTATTTTCAACCGACGATAATTAATTACAGGCTCATATAACAACTGTTCATATTGGTCGAGATCTCTTGTCAGTTGACGTTTACGTGCTTATAAAGCAAGCTTTGCTTTCTTTGGATTAGTCATGGTCACTTGTTGGACACCACTGGCTCATAAATTGTGAGGAAGTACTGATGGTAGCCTAGGTTTAAATTCTTCCATCACTAGGCTATAATCCTAACTCTAGTAGAGGTTAGCACTTAAAATTAATACACATTATATATATATATATATATATATATATATATATATATATATATATATATATATATATATATATATATATATATATATATATATATATATATATATATATATATATATATATACAATAATACACACTAATGATTTGAGTGATAAACTAGTGTCACTGGAAGTACCTTTAGGTTAGCTCCTCAATTATCACCCTAGAATTGTATAAACACCAATTAATCACTCAAAGGTGTAATGATCATAAGTAAATAATTATATATACACCACTCAACTCGAGATGATAAAAATTACACCCAAAATAGGGTTTGCACCATTCAATAATGGTGCTAGGTTGTTCAATATAGTACAACTAGACTATGGTAATAATGGGACTAGGATGAACAATAAATAGTTCAACTAGTCAATAGTAATATCCTACCCTGTTTTGGGTTGGCAATTGGTAAATATTATATTGTGAACACTAGTGCAATATATATCAAATAATTCTCTATTTAAGAAAAATAATATACACAACTATTGATGATAGCCTCTTAATTAGCCTCTATGAAACTTCTAATATTATCAAGAAGTATTAAATATTATTAGTGACCTCGCAAAATTAACATCACAAAATTCGTGGCAAATCTTTCGCGAAATTAACACCACAAAATCCGTGAATAATCTTGTGAGGACACAGCCACTAATTTGGCTGGCTTTAACATAGGCGCTGTCATCTCACGGAGTAACAACCCACCAAATCGGTGGTTGACCATGAAACCGCTGAGTAAGGCTGAACTGAGCTGAGGGGCTCTTGAACTCGTTGGAGGCTACGCCGCCGGTCTTTGACTGGCTTTGTATTGTTATTGTATAAATCACACTGCACTAGTACCAGTGTATTTAATGAACCACTGGTTAACTGGTTCATCCCATACAGAGATGACCAAATAATCTGTCATCCGGCTCGAAGATGAACAAATAATCTAGGTTCGAAGGACCAAATAATGTGGGAACCGACCTGTGGGATTTATATATATTTAATTTATATGAATTTATATAGAATTTATGTTTACGTTAATTTATATATTTTGATAGCAATTGGTATGATGTTAAGTGGTCTGTATTTCTGCAATAATCTCACAACTCGATCCTTACACATTGGGGGGGGGGGTTATATTAAATTTATATATATGCAGCCAATCAAACTACAGTATTAACTACATATATTAGTATACATTGGAGGTGCCTTATCTTACTGTACAGCAGGCTTAGTCCACCAGATATAACTAGGATGTAGACACCAAATTATCCTCGTTTAAGGCTAGCTTCCATCACCCAGTAATTGATGTATCAAGTCTTGCTTCCTCTTCTTGTTCCTGTTAAAGGGCGCTAGCTGTAAAGCCGGAATCCTATTATATGACAGCTATATCAGAGAAAACACTGTATAATAGATAAGATAAGGACCAAGGCTTAATTACCTTTATTGAGTCGATTATTTGTGTTCCCACCGGTTCGCCCAATATCTACCTAACATTAATGGCCAAAAGTGATCAGATAAACGATTTTCGGAAAGACACTTCCCTTGTGGTTGTTGACAGCATGTTGATGATGGCAGAACACTACTCTGATCTCCATAACACTTCGTCCAAGAGAAATTATAGGAGCTGTACTCGCTCCAACGACTCTGGTCTTAACAATGGCTGACCTCTTCCTCACCACTGGCTATCCTTGTCCAATGTCAATAAGTGATAGAAGGGTCACATTTACTTTATTTTGATACTGATAATTAAGTAAATTTATATGTGATGTTTTTATGAAGGTAAAAGTCCAAAGACTGATTTATTTAAGAATAATTCCCAACAGAATAGGTGGTGAATTTATAGTACTACTTGGCAATGATATTCCTTTTTTTATTGACGGAAAATTACACTACAAGCTATATTTTCTATGGGTAACTTGTTTATACAACACCAGCAACATTATCTAACTATTGCATGTAATATTATTAAATGGTTTCAGGTTTTCCGACAGGTTAGTTAGTGACCTTCAGTTAGTGACCTGCCATAGTATAGTGTCAGAGGAAGTAGCAGGAGCTTGTGGCTTTTGTATTTATAGTATTTAGTATTTATAATATCTGTAGTATTCTGAGGGCTTTGTCAGGAATTTCCTCCTCATCCTCGTAACACAGATATGTTACATATTGAGGGCTCCATCCGGGAGCCCTCCTCATTTAACAACAGTATGTAGCAGTACTCAGAAAGAGGCTGTCTTCTAGTTCATAAATTAAAACTCGTCAGTTCATGCACATGAGATAAGAAAGGAGATTTAAACCATCTTTTTTTTTCTATAAGAGGCAAAACAGTAATTTCTTAACATATCTAGTATATGTTAAGATATACTATACTAGTATGTGTATAAGAGTATGTTTCTTACAGTAGAAATTCAAAATTTTCAGAGTTTATGACCGATATTTGGAAAAAGACCATTTTCAGAGAAAATTGTCATAGAAGTTTTGTTAAAGAAAACAAACATTTTAGTCGTGTCTTTCACCTGTAAAAAGACCGAAAATTCGCCAGAGTCCAGTTGTAGACAGAAATTCATCAGTGACCAGTTGCAGACCAAAATAAGATAGAGTTCAGCTGTAAGACTGAAATTTAACAGACTCATAAACACCCAAAATTAGTCAGAGTTCAGCTGTAGGCCAAAAATTAGTCAGAGACCAGTTTAAGCTCAAATTTCATCAGAGTCCAGTTTAGACCCATAAATTCGTCAGAGTCCAGGTTATACCGAAAACTAATCAGAGACCAATTTATGCCCGAAAATAATCATAGTCCAGTTCTTGCCGAAAAATTCATCAGAGTCCAGTTGTTGACAGAAATTCGTCTGAGTCCAATTAACGACAGAAAAATAGTCAGGGTCCTGTGAAGACCAAAAGTTCGTCAGAGTCCAGTTGTAGACAGAAATTTGTCAGAGTCCAATTTATGCCCTAAAATAATCAGAGTCCCGTAAAGGCCTAACATTAGTTAGAGTCCACTTTGAGACCGAAATAATGCAGAGTTTTACTTAAACTGGAGTTTTTAAAAGTTCTTATGGAGGAAATTAAAATATTGTCAGAGTAGTAAACACCTAAAAATTAACAGAGTCCAGTTTGAGCTCAAATATTCAGAGACCATTTTCAGATCAATTTTCATCAGAGTCCAATTGATAACCCAAATTTGTCAGAGACCACATTTTCGCTACTAATAGCCCAATTTTAAACAGTCATATTTCAGATGTAGCAAATAAAATCCGAATAATTACCGAGTTCTAGCTTCTGTTCCCGCCTTAGTCCCCTGTCATAGATTCATTCATTTACTTACAGTCCAATCTCCCTGAAATTTAAACCCGCTGTATTTCAGACACAGTAAATAAGATCATATCAGTTACACAGTTCCAGCTCCTATCCCAACCATAGTTCTGTCTCGTAGATTCAATACCAAAAGTCCTATTTCCCTGAAATTTTAAACAGTCATATTTCAAACGTAGTAAATCAAATCAAAGCAGTTATCGAACTCTAGCTCCTGTCCTCAGCCATAGTTCTCTCTCGTATCTTCGTTAATAACTAATCAATTTTCCTAAAAATTAAACCCACCGTACTTCTTACCGAGTAAATAAGATCCAAACAATTAATGAGTTCCAGCTTCTGTCCTCCGCCTACTTTACTGTTACAACTCTGCCAATACCCGAACAATTTCCCTGAGATTTTAAAACCCAACTACACTTCAGACCCCCATGTAAAATAAATCAAAAAGCAAATTAAAGAGTTCTAACTCATGTTCCCCGCCTTAGTTCAATGTTCATAAAAATTATTTTCAGATCAAGTCCCTCTCCAGTCTATCAAAAGTAAACATCATGTTCTTTAATATCTTTTTTGTACTCAGCTATGTAAATAATCACCAACGTGCTAATATTCACACTGTCAGATCGCACCTTACCTTCAATACCCTTCATTTGCTCAAAGAAGCAATAATCACACGGTCAAAAATCACACCTTACTCTTACCTTCTCATCTCTTTCCTTCCCCAACTCCTATTTGCCCTTATTTTCCCACGCCCTTCACTTCCCCCTAACCTTCTCATCCCTTGTCTCCCACTTCATCTCGCCCATTTCCCAACTTATCCAAACCTTCAATAATCCTAATGTATTTGTATATTTTCTGTGTTCTCCGCATTCTCTTCTATATTTTCTTTGTTCACTCCATGTTCTGCAAATGTTTACAGAATGTTCAGCTCATAATTTTCACCAGTTTCTCCATTCTTCAGTGATCTTTGTCATGTTCTCAGCATGTTCTTCACAAGTTCATATTCCCCACATATTCACTGTGTTCATCTCATTCTCGTTCATGTTCTCTACAAATTCCCCTCATGTTCTTAGCATATTCTTCACAAATTACTTGTTCATTCTTTGTACTCACAATATTCGTTGTCATGTTTTCATGTTCTCTGCAAGTTCATATTCCCCACAAGTTCATTGCATTCAACATATTCTCTTACATGTTCTTTAAGATCAAATGTACCAAGACAAACTTTTCTCGTTTTTAACTAAAAGTATTCGTCAATCAACTGAAATAGTCATTTTCATCATTTGTCAAATAAACTTATTATCCAATCAACTAAAAATATTAAGGATTAGTCTCGTTCAACACTGTTCTTAACTAAAATGACCTTTCTCTTAGCTAAAAAATTGTCATAGGAAACTTTTCAATACTATTCATAACTAACTTTATCCATCGTCAATCAATTGAAATAGCCATGTTCATCATATTTTCTTGCCTTTTCTTAACGAAAATATCACTTCTCTCAACTGAAAATAGTGAAGTGTAGCCTCCTTCCAACACTGTTCTTAACTAAAGTTACATTTCACTTCGCTAAAAAATAGTCAAATGTAACTTCTTTCAGCACTTTCGAAACTAAAATTATTTTCGTTAAGTATGAAATATAGTCAAAGACACTTTTTGAGACATCAAGAACTTACTCAAAGACATCAAAGATGCACTCAAAAACAACAAAAATATTCTTCGAGACATCATAGATGTCTCGACAACAAAAACAAAAATATTCTTTGAAACATCAAAGACACACTGAGAAACGTCAAAATACTACTCATGTCCACAAAAGTTATTCTCAGAGCTATCAAAAAGTTAATCTCAATCATCAAAGTTATTCTCTAAGTAACCTTTCGTTCATCAGAGATACTTTCTAAGACATCTTCGTTCATCAAAGTCATTCTCAGAGTCATCAAAGGTAATCTCAGTCATCAAAATTATTCTCTAAGTCACTAAAAGTTGTTTTCTAAGACATCAAAGTCATTCTCAGAGTCATCAAGAGGTATTCTCATGTCCTGAAAAGTTAATCTCTAAGTCATCAGAGTTAATCTCCAAGTCATCAAAGTTAATCTCTAAGTCACTAAAAGTTATTCTCAGAGCTATAAAAGTTGTTCTGTAAGACATCAAAGTCATTCTCAGAGTCATCAAAAGTTTATCTCAGTCATCAAAGGTAATTTCTAAGTCACTTTCGTTCATCAAAGTTAATCTCTAAGACATCAATGTTATTCTCTGAGACATCAATGTTGTTTTCATAGACATCTTCTTTAATGAAAGTTATTCTCAGAGTCATCAAAGGTAATCTCTAACTCACCTTCGTTCATGAAAGTCATTTTTCAAAGTCATCATAAGTGTTTCTCTAAGACATCAAAGGTAATTTCTAAGTCACTTTTGTTCATCATAGTTATTCTCTAAGTCATAAAAGTTATTCCCAGAAACATTAAAAATTAATCTCAGAGCAATCAAAGAGTTAAACTCACTCCTCAAAAATTAATATCAGTCATCAAAGTTTTTCTGTAAGATATCTTCGTTCATCAAAGGTATTCTCAGAGTCATCAAAAGTTATTCTTAGAGTTATCAGACGGTACTCTCAGAAACATCAAAAGTTATTACCTAAGACATAAAAGTTATTCTCTATGTCATCAAAAGGTATTCTCACGTCATCAAAGGTATTCTCAGAGTCCTCAAAGGTAATCTCAGATTCATCAAAGATATTCTCAGAGTCCTCAAAGGTATTCTCAGAGTCATCAATTGTAGTCTCTAACTCACTTTCGTTCATTAAAGGTATTCTCTAAGTTATCAAAAGTTGTTCTCTAAGACATCAAAGTCAACCTCAGAGTCAACAAAAGGTATTCTCATGTCCTCAAAAGTTAATCTCAAAGTCATCAAAGTTAATCTCAGAGCTATCAAAGTTGTTCTGTAAGATATCTTCGTTCATCAAAGTTATTCTCAGAGTCACCAAAGATAATCTCTAATTCAACTTCGTTTATCAAAGTGGTTCTCTAAGACTTCTTCATGCAAAACATTTCTCTCCAAAATGTAACTAGTTCAGCTTTTCATATCAAACTTGCACTTCTGTTAAAATATATATCTCACCTAATCTATTCTAACCTATTCTTCCCCTAACTGATGTAACTTACCTAACCTAAGCTAACTAACCAATCCTAAACTATCCCAACCTAAGCTAACTAACCTATCCTAACCTAACCTAACGTAAATTGCCTAACTTAACCTAACGTAACCTACCTAACCTAACTTAACCTAACTTAACCTAACCTAAGCTAACTGAACTAACCTAACATATCCTAACCTAACTTGCATAACCTAACATAACTTAACCCAACCTAACTTAACCTAACCTAACTTACCCAACCTAACCTAACTTGACCTAAGCTAACTTAACTAACCTAACCTATCCTAACCTAACTTGCATAACCTAACTTAACCCAACCTAACCTAAACCTAGCTCTAACTTAACCTAACTTAACCCAACTTAACCTAATGTAACTAACCTAACCTAACTTGCATAACCTAACCTAACCTAACTTAACCTAGCCTAACCTAACTTAACTTGCATAACCTAACATAAATTACCTAACCTATCCTAACTTAACCTAAACTAACTTAACCTAACCTAATGTAACTTACCTAACCTAACCCAACCTAACCTAACTTAACCTAACCTAATGTAACTTACCTAACCTAACTTAACTTGCATAACCTTTCAGATGTAGTTTTGTTTCTCCTTTATGTGTATTATATCCAAACCCACCTTCCCACTTATCCTTCCCTCCTTTTACTTTGTTTACTCTTCCTCCTCTTCTCTCATCTTCCTCCATCTCTATTCATCCTTCTCTTCCCCTTCCCCTTCTTCCTTCCTTCCCCCTTTCTCTCTCTCTTGTTTTCTTTTTCTCAGTTTCAAGTCTTAGTAGATCTGTCTCTTTTTTACTGTACTTATATTATTACTAAGATAATAAATGATCTTATATGTGAAAACAAAGTAAAAGAAGGAGGGAAGGTTAAGTGGGAAGGTGGGTTTGGGTAAAATATACAAAAAGGAGAAACAAAACTACATCTGAAAGGTTAGGATAAGGATAACATATTCAACAAATATGTCCAATACGATAAACTATATCTGAAAGTTTAGGTTAAAGGACAAAAAATAAGAACATATTATAAAAAACCTAATAAATACACTAAGATCACAAGAGGCTAGGTTAAATGGGGAAAGAATAAGAACAATTATAACAAACATAATAAATACAACCTATGAGCAACATGACGAATTTTAAGTAAAAAGGATACAAAGTGCATAAACTGACATTTCCAACAAATATCCTTTTAAATGCTAAAATACCCTAACTTTAACAAATAACCCATGAATTGCATAAATGACCATTTGAGAAATTAACCCTTGAAAAGAGTAAAGGCCTATATATAACAAATATTATTTGAAATGCTTAAACACCCAATCTCTAACAAATAGCGCTTGAAATGCATAAATGACCATTTGAGAAAAATAACCACTGAAACGAAGAAATGAATATGAGACATTGATTGGCGAAACACAAAAAAACAAGCAGGAATATTTATGTAAGTTGGACTATGTAAGTAAGGTTAGGTTAAGTTTGGTTAGGTTAAGTTAGGTTGGGTTAGGTTAGGTTAAGTTAGGTTAGGTTAGGATAGGTTAGGTTATGCAAGTTAGGTTAGGTTATGATAGGTTAAGTTAGGTTAGAATAAGATAAGTTAGGTTATGCAAGTTAAGTTAGGTTAGGTTATGCAAGTTAAGTTAGATTAGGTATGTTTTATTAAGTTAGGTTAGGTAAGTTACATTAGGTTAGGTTAAGTTAAGATAGGTTAGGTTAAGTTAAGTTAGGTTATGCAAGTTAAGTTAGGATAGGTTAGGTAATTATTGTTAGATTATGCAAGTTAAGTTTGGTTAGGTTAGGTTATGCAAATTAAGTTAGGTTAGGTTGGGTTATGTTAGGATAGGTTAGGTTAGTTAAGTTAAGTTAGGTTTAGGTTGTGTTAGGTAAAGTTAGGTTGGGTTGGGTTAAGTTAGGTTAGGTTATGTTGGGTTAGGTTAGGTTAGTTAAGTTAGGTTAGGTTAGGTTGGGTAAGTTAGATTAGGGTTGGTTAAGTTAGATTGGGTTGGGTTAAGTTAGGTTAGGCTATGCAAGTTAGGTTGGGTTAGGTTAGGTTAGTTAAGTTAGCTTAGGTTAGGTTAAGTTAGGTTAGGTTGGATTAGGTTAAGTTAGGTTAGGTTAGGTAATTTGTTAGGTTATGCAAGTTAGGTTAGGTTATGATATGTTAAGTTAGGTTAGGTTAGGTTATGCAAGTTAAGTTAGGTTAAGTAAGTTACATTTAGTTAAGTTAAGCTAGGTTAGGTTAGGTAAGTTACATTAGGTTACATTAAGTTAAGTTAGGTTACGTTAGGTTCTGTTAAGTTAAGTTAGGTTAGGATAGATTAGGTAATTTATGTTAGGTTATGCAATTTAAGTTAGGTTAGTTTGGGTTAAGTTTGGATAGGTTAGGTTAGTTAAGTTAGGTTAGGTTTAGGTTGTGTTAGGTAAAGTTAGGTTGGGTTGGGTTAAGTTAGGTTAGGTTTTGCAAGTTAGGTTAGGATATGTTGGGTTTGGTTAGGTTAGTTAAGCTAGCTTAAATTAGGTTAAGATAGGTTAGGTTAGGTTGGGTAAGTTAGATTAGGGTAGGTTAAGTTAGATTGGGTTGGGTTAAGTTAGGTTAGGTTATGCAAGTTAGGTTAGGATAGGTTGGGTTAGGTTTGTTAAGTTAGCTTAGGTTAGGTTAAGTTAGATTAGGTAGGTTAAGTTAGGTTAGGTTAAGTTTGGTAAATTACATTAGGTTAAGATAGGTTAGTTAGCTTAGGTTGGGATAGGTTAGTTAGCTTAGGTTGGGATAGGTTAGTTAGCTTAAGTTAGGTAAGTAACATCAGTTAGGGGAGGAATAGGTTAGAATGGATTAGGTTAGATATATATTTTAACAGAAGTGCAAGTTTGATATGAAAAGCTGAACTAGTTACATTTTGGAGAGAAATGTTTTGTATGAAGAAGTCTTAGAGAACCACTTTGATAAACAAAGTTGAATTAGAGATTACCTTTGGTGACTCTGAGAATAACTTTGATGAACGAAGATATCTTACAGAACAACTTTGATAGTTCTGAGATTAACTTTGATGACTTAGAGATTAACTTTGATGACTTAGAGATTAACTTTGATGACTTAGAGAATAACTTTTGAGGACATGAGAATACCTTTTGTTGACTGTGAGATTGACTATGATGTCTTAGAGAAAAACTTTGGATGACTTAGAGAATAACTTTAATGAACGAAAGTGAGTTAGAGATACCATTGATGACTCTGAGAATACCTTTAAGGACTCTGAGAATACCTTTGAGGACGTGAGAATACCTTTTGATGACATAGAGAATAACTTTTTATGTCTTAGATAATACCTTTACATGTCTCTGAGAATACCGTTTGATAACTCTGAGAATAACTTTTGATGACTCTGAGAATACCTTTGATGAACGAACATATCTTACAGAAAAACTTGGATGACTGATATTAATTTTTTAGGACTGAGATTAACTTGTTGATAGCTCTGAGATTAATTTTTAATGTCTCTGGGATTAACTTTTATGACTTAGAGAATAACTTTGATGAACGAAAGTGACTTAGAAATTACCTTTCATGTCTTAGAGAACATTTATTGATGACTTTGAGAATGACTTCGATGAACGAAGGTGAGTTAGAGATTACCTTTCATAACTCGGAGAATAACTTTGATGAAAGAAGATGTCTATGAAAACAACATTGATGTCTCCGAGATTAACTTTGGTGACTTAGAGATTAACTTTTGAAGACACAAGAATACCATATGATGACTATGAGAATGACTTTGATGTCTTAGAGAACAAATTCTGGTGACTTAGAGAATAATTTTGATGACTGAGATTACCTTTGATGACTCTGAGAATGACTTTGATGAACAAAGATGTCTTAGAAAGCATCTCTGATGAACGAAAGGTTACTTAGAGAATAACTTTGATGATTGAGATTACCTTTTTGATAGCTCTGAGAATAACTTTTGTGAACATGAGTAGTATTAGGACGTTTTTGAATGTGTCTTTGATGTCTCGAAGAACATTTTTGTTGTCTTTGAGTGCATCTTTGATGTCTTTGAGTATGTCCTTGATGTCTCAAAAAGTGTCTTTGACTATACTTCTTACTTAATGACAAATAATTTTAGTTACGAAAGTGCTGAAAGAAGTTACATTTAACTATTTTTTAGCGATGTGAAAGGTTACTTTAGTTAAGAACAGTGTTGGAAGAAGGCTACACTTGACTATTTTCAGTTGAGAGAAGTGATATTATCGTTAAGAAAAAGCAAGAAAATATGATGAACATGGCTATTTCAATTGATTGACGATGGATAAAGTTAGTTATGAATAGTATTGGAACGTTTCTTTTGACATTTTTTAGCTGAGAGAAAGGTTAAGAACAGTGTTGAACGAGGCTAATCCTGACTATTTTTAGTTGATTGGATAATAAGTTTATTTGAGAAATGATGAATATGACTATTTCAGATGATTGACGCATACTTTTAGTTAAAAACGAGAAAAGTTTGTCTTGGTATATTTGATCCTAAAGAACATGTAAGAGAATATATTGAATGCAATGAACTTGTGGGGAATATGAACTTGCAGAGAACATGAAAACATGACAACGAATATTGTGAGTACAAAGAATGAACAAGTAATTTGTGAAGAATATGCTAAGAACATGAGGGGAATTTGTAGAGAACATGAACGAGAGTGAGATGAACACAGCGAATATGTGGGGAATGTGAACTTGTGAAGAACATGCTGAGAATATGACAAAGATCACTGAAAAAATGGAGAAACTGGTGAAAATTATGAGCTGAACATTCTGTGAACATTTGCAGA
Organism: Procambarus clarkii; assembly: GCF_040958095.1. Lineage (NCBI taxonomy): Eukaryota > Metazoa > Arthropoda > Malacostraca > Decapoda > Cambaridae > Procambarus > Procambarus clarkii. Next base: position 16,402,672 of record NC_091181.1, on the reverse strand, counting down.
ACATGGATTGAACAAAGAAAATATAGAAGAGAATGGGAAGAACACAGTGAAGAACACTGTGGGAAATAAGGACAAATACGAGTTGGGGAAGGTAAGAGATGAGAAGGTAGGAGTAAGGTTTGATTTTTGACCGTGTGATTATTGCTTCTTTGAGCAAATGAAGGGTATTGAAGGTAAGGTGCGATCTCACAGCGTGAATATTAGCACGTTGGTGATTATTTACATAGCTGAGTAAAAAAAGGTATTAAAAGACATAATGTTTACATTTGATAGACCTCTTCCCATTTTCAGATCACTTGATCTGTAAATAATTTTGATGAACATTGAACTAAGGCAAGGAACATGAGTTGGAACTCCGTAATTTGCTTTTTTATTTATTTTACAGGGAGGTCTGAAGTGTAGTTGAGTTTTAAAATCTCAGGGGAATAGGTCGGGTATTGACAGAGTTGTAACAGTAAAGTAGGCGGAGGACAGGAGCTGGAGCTCCGCAATTGTTTAAATCTTACTTACTCGGTTAGAAGTACGGTGGGTTTAATTTTTAGGAAAATTGATTGGTTATTAACGAAGATACGAGAGAGAACTATGGCTGAAGACAGGAGCTAGAGTTCGATATCTGCTTTGATTTTTATTTACTACGTTTGAAATATGACTGTTTAAAATTTCAGGGAAATAGAACAGTTGATATTGAATCTACGAGAGAGAACTATGGTAGGGACAGAAGCTGGAGCTGCATAACTGACTAGATCTTAAATACTGTGTCTGAAATACAGCGTGTTTAAATTTCCGGGACATTGGACTGTTAGTAAATGAATGAATCTATGACAGGAGACTAAGGCAGGAACAGGAGCTAGACCTCGGTAATTGTTCAGATCTTATTTACTACGTCTGAAATATGACTGTTTAAAATTGGGCTGTTAGTAGCGAAAATGTGGTCTCTGACATATTTGGGTTATCAATTGAACTCTAATGAAAATTGGTCTGAAAATGGTCTCTGAATATTTGAGCTCAAACTAGACTCTGTTAATTTTTAGGTGTTTACTACTCTGACAATAGTTTAATTTCCTCCATAAGAACTCTTTTAAGAACTCAGGTGTAAGTAAAACTCTGCATTATTTCGGTCTCAAATTGGGCTCTGACTAATTTTAGGCCTTTACGGGACTCTGATTATTTTAAGGCATAAATTGGACTCTGACGAATTTCTGCCTACAACTGGACTTTGATGAATTTATGTCTACAACCGGACTCTGATGAATTTTCGGTCTTCTCGGGACTCTGACTATTTCTCTGTCGTTAATTGGACTATGACGAATTTCTGTCTACAACTTGACTCGGATGAATTTTTGGGAAAACACTGGACTCTGATTATTTTCTTTCATAAATTAGTCTCTGTTTATTTTTGGGTATAAACTGGACTCTGACAAATTTGGGGCCAAAACTGGACTCTGATGAAATTTGAGCTTAAACTGGTCTCTGACTAATTTTCGGCCTACAATTGGACTCTGATTAATTATGGGTGTTTACGGGTCTTTGTTAAATATCACTTTTACACCTGAACTCTGTCTTATTTTGGTCTGCAACTGGTCTATGAAGAATTTCTGTCTACAACTGGACTCTGGCGAATTTTCGGTCTTTTTACAGGTGAAAGACACGGCTAAAATGTCTATTTTCTGTAACAGAACTTTTATGACAATATTCTCCGAAAATGGTCTTTTTCCAAATATCGGTCATAAACTCTGAAAAATTTTAATTTCTCCTATAAGAACTCTTATCAAACTTCTATGAAAATATTTAACTCATAAGAACTCTTAATAAACTTCTATGAAATTATTTTCCTTATTAGAACTCTTAACAAACTCCTGTGATTACACGAACTCTGAAATATTTTCTTAAAACTGAACTCTGAAAAATTTTGAATTTTCCCTATAAGAACTGTTAACAAACTTCTATGAACATATTTTCCCCTTAAGAACTCTTAACAAACTTCTGAGATTGCTTTATCTGAAAATAGTCTTTGAAAAATATGCGATTTTGAAAACAAACAAAAATTGTCCGTAGAGTTTACCTGGAACTCCTTAAAACATTGTCCATGAAATGGTAAGATGAGCACCAATCACTATTTTCTTCGAATATATATTAACAATCAAGGCTATGTAAATAGAAATAAAGGGGGGGAATATCACTAACGTACTGGAACGGAGACTACTGAAAGTCAAATAAGTATAATATGGAATAACATGGAAACAGAACTCATGAGAATAATCTATACAAGACATGATAGACTACGTGAGGAGAAAACTCAATAAATGAAGAAATATTTATTCCACAACAATCAAATCTCTCACCCAGTCCTACCCTGCTACCACGGGAGCATGAGCACGGACCCCAAGGGAGAGAGCATGACAGTAGTAGGAAGTGCATTTTTTTCGGGGGGGGGGGGGTAAAAATCATCTGTGAGATGCCGGGGGTTCAAGGTAAACTCTACGGACAATTTTTGTTTGTTTTTAAAATCGCATATATTATTCAAAGACTATTTTCAGATAAAGCAATCTCAGAAGTTTGTTAAGAGTTCCTAAGGGGAAAATATGTTCATAGAAGTTTGTTAACAGTTCTTATGGGGAAAATTCAAAATTTTTCAGAGTTCAGTTTTAAGAAAATATTTCAGAGTTCGTGTAATCACAGGAGTTTATTAAGAGTTCTAATGAGGAAAATAATTTCATAGAAGTTTATTAAGAGTTCTTATGAGTTAAATATTTTCATAAAAGTTTGATAAGAGTTCTTATAGGAGAAATTAAAATTTTTCAGAGTTTATGAACGATATTTGGAAAAAGACCATTATCAGAGAATATTGTCATAGAAGTTTTGTTAAAGAAAATAGACATTTTAGCCGTGTCTTTCACCTGTAAAAAGACCGAAAATTCGCCAGAGTCCAGTTGTAGACAGAAATTCTTCATAGACCAGTTGCAGACCAAAATAAGACAGAGTTCAGCTGTAAAACTGATATCTAACAAAGACCCGTAAACACCCAAAATTAATCAGAGTCCAGTTGTAGGCCGAAAATTAGTCAGAGACCAGTTTAAGCTCAAATTTCATCAGAGTCCAGTTTAGGCCCCAAATTTGTCAGAGTCCAGTTTATACCCAAAAATAACCAGAGACTAATTTATGAAAGAAAATAATCAGAGTCCAGTGTTTGCCCCAAAATTCATCAGAGTCAAGTTGTAGACAGAAATTCGTCAGAGTCCAATTAACGATAGAGAAATAGTCAGAGTCCTGAGACCACCGAAAATTCGTCAGAGTCCAGTTGTAGACATAAATTCATCAGAGTCCAGATGTAGACAGAAATCGTCAGAGTCCAATTTATGCCTTAAAATAATCAGAGTCCCGTAAAGGCCTAAAATTAGTCAGAGCCCAATTTCAGACCGAAATAATGCAGAGTTTTACTTACACCTGAGTTCTTAAAAGAGTTCTTATGGAGGAAATTAAAATATTGTCACAGTAGTAAACACCTAAAAATTTACAGAGTCCAGTTTGAGCTCAAATATTCAGAGACCATTTTCAGACCAATTTTCATCAGAGTTCAATTGATAACCCAAATTTGTCAGAGACCACATTTTCGCTACTAATAGCCCAATTTTAAACAGTCATATTTCAGACGTAGTAAATAAGATCCGAACAATTACCGAGGTCTAGCTATTGTTCCTGCCTTAGTCTCCTGTCATAGATTCATTCATTTACTAACAGTCCAATGTCCCTGAAATTTAAACACGCTGTATTTCAGACACAGTAAACAAGATTAAGTCAGTTATACAGCTCCAGCTTCTGTCCCTACCATAGTTCTCTCACGTAGATTCAATATCAACTGTTCTATTTCCCTGAAATTTTAAACAGTCATATTTTAAACGTAGGAAATAAAAATCAAAGCAGATATCGAACTCTAGCTCCTGTCTTCAGCCATAGTTCTCTCTCGTATGTTCGTTAATAACCAATAAATTTTTCTAAAAATTAAACCCACCGTACTTCTAACCGAGTAAGTAAGATCTAAACAATTGCGGAGCTCCAGCTCCTGTCCTCCGCCTACTTTACTGTTACAACTCTGTCAATACCCGACCTATTCCCCTGAGATTTTAAAACTCAACTACACTTCAGACCTCCCTGTAAAATAAATAAAAAAGCAAATTACGGAGTTCCAACTCATGTTCCTTGCCTTAGTTCAATGTTCATCAAAATTATTTTCAGATCAAGTGATCTGAAAATGGTAAGAGGTCTATCAAATGTAAACATCATGTCCTTTAATACCTTTTTTTACTCAGCTATGTAAATAATCACCAACGTGCTAATATTCACGCTGTGAGATCGCACCTTACCTTCAATACCCTTCATTTGCTCAAAGAAGCAATAATCACACGGTCAAAAATCAAACCTTACTCCTACCTTCTCATCTCTTACCTTCCCCAACTCCTATTTGTCCTTATTTCCCACGCCCTTCACACAGTGTTCTTCACTGTGTTCTTCCCATTCTCTTCTATATTTTGTTTGCTCACTCCATGTTCTCCAAATGTTCACAGAATGTTCAGCTCATAATTATCACCAGTTTCTCCATTTTTTCAGTGATCTTTGTCATATTCTCAGCATGTTCTTCACAAGTTCACATTCCTCACATATTCACTGTGTTCATCTCACTCTCGTTCATGTTCTCTACAAATTCCCCTCATGTTCTTAGCATATTCTTCACAAATTCATTGTTCATTCTTTGTACTCCCAATATTCGTTGTCATGTTTTCATGTTCTCTGCAAGTTCATATTCCCCACAAGTTTATTGCATTCAACATATTCTCTTACATGTTCTTTAGGATCAAATGTACCAAGACAAACTTTTCTCGTTTTTAACTAAAAGTATGCGTCAATCATCTGAAATAGTCATTTTCTTCATTTCTCAAATAAACTTATTATCCAATCAACTAAAAATAGTCAGGATTAGCCTCGTTCAACACTGTTCTTAACCTTTCTCTCAGCTAAAAAAAATGTCAAAAGAAACGTTCCAATACTATTCATAACTAACTTTATCCATCGTCAATCAATTGAAATAGCCTTGTTCATCATATTTTCTTGCTTTTTCTTAACGATAATATCACTTCTCTCAACTGAAAATAGTCAAGTGTAGCCTCCTTCCAACACTGTTCTTAACTAAAGTAACCTTTCACTTCGCTAAAAAATAGTTAAATGTAACTTCTTTCAGCACTTTCGTAACAAAAATTATTTGTCGTTAAGTAAGAAGTATAGTCAAAGACACTTTTTGAGACATCAAGGACATACTCAAAGACATCAAAGATGCACTCAAAGACAAAAAAAATGTTCTTCGAGACATCAAAGACACACTCAAAAACGTCCAAATAGTACTCATGTTCACAAAAGTTATTCTCAGAGCTATCAAAAAGTTAATCTCAATCATCAAAGTTATTCTCTAAGTAACCTTTCGTTCATCAGAGATGCTTTCTAAGACATCTTTGTTCATCAAAGTCATTCTCAGAGTCATCAAAGGTAATCTCAGTAATCAAAATTATTCTCAAAGTCACCAAAATTTGTTCTCTAAGACATCAAAGTCATTCTCATAGTCATCATATGGTATTCTCGTGTCCTCAAAAGTGAATCTCTAAGTCACCAAAGTTAATCTCGGAGACATCAATGTTGTTTTCATAGACATCTTCTTTCATCAAAGTTATTCTCAGAGTTATGAGAGGTAATCTCTAACTCACCTTCGTTCATCGAAGTCATTCTCAAAGTCATCAATAAATGTTCTCTAAGACATGAAAGGTAATTTCTAAGTCACTTTCGTTCATCAAAGTTATTCTCTAAGTCATAAAAGTTAATCCCAGAGACATTAAAAATTAATCTCAGAGCTATCAAAAAGTTAATCTCAGTCCTCAAAAATTAATATCAGTCATCAAAGTTTTTCTGTAAGATATGTTCGTTCATCAAAGGTATTCTCAGAGTCATCAAAAGTTATTCTCAGAGTTATCAAACGGTATTCTCAGAGACATGTAAAGGTATTATCTAAGACAAAAAAAGTTATTCTCTATGTCATCAAAAGGTATTCTCACGTCCTCAAAGGTATTCTCAGAGTCCTTAAATGTATTCTCAGAGTCATCAATGGTAATCTCTAACTCACTTTCGTTCATTAAAGTTATTCTCTAAGTCATCCAAAGTTGTTCTCTAAGACACCATAGTCAATCTCAGAGTCAACAAAAGGTATTCTCATGTCCTCAAAATTTATTCTCTAAATCATCAAAGTTAATCTCTAAATCATCAAAGTTAATCTCTAAGCCATCAAAGTTAATCTCTAAGTCATCAAAGTTAATCTCTAAGACATCAAAGTTAATCTCTAAGTCATCAAAGTTAATCTCTAAGTCATCAAAGTTAATCTCAGAACTATCAAAGTTGTTCTGTAAGATATCTTCGTTCATCAAAATTATTCTCAGAGTCACCAAAGGTAATCTCTGATTCAACTTCGTTTATCAAAGTGGTTCTCTAAGACTTCTTCATACAAAACATTTCTCTCCAAAATGTAACTAGTTCAGCTTTTCATATCAAACTTGCACTTCTGTTAAAATATATATCTAACCTAATCCATTCTAACCTATTCCTCCCCTAACTGATGTAACTTACCTATCCTAAGCTAACTAACCTATCCTAACCTATCCCAACCTAAGCTAACTAACCTATCCTATTCTATCCCAACCTAAGCTAACTAACCTATCCTAACCTAACATAATTTACCAAACTTAACCTAACCTAACTTAACCTACCTAACCTAACTTAACCTAACCTAACTTAACCTAACCTAAGCTCACTTCACTAACCTAACCCAACCTATCCTAACCTAACTTGCATAACCTACCCTAACTTAACCCAACCCAATCTAACTTAATCTACCCTAACCTAACTTACCCAACCTATCTTAACCTAACCTAAGCTAGCTTAACTAACCTAACCTAACCCAACATATCCTAAAGTAACTTGCATAACCTAACCTAACTTAACCCAACCCAACCTAACTTTACCTAACACAACCTAAACCTAACCTAACTTAACTAACCTATCCTATCCAAACTTAACAAAACCTAACCTAACTTAAATTGCATAACCTAACATAAATTACCTAATCTATCCTAACCTAACTTAACTTAACAGAACCTAACGTAACCTAACTTAACTTAACCTAACCTAATGTAACTTACCTAACCTAACCTAACTAAATGTAACTTACTTAACCTAACTTAACTTGCATAACCTAACCCAACCTAACTTAACCTATCATAACCTAACCTAACTTGCATAACCTAACATAAATTACCTAACCTAACCTATCCTAACCTAACCTAACTTAGCCTAACCTAACTTAACCTAATCTAAATTAACCTACCCTAAGCTAACTTAACTAACCTAACTTAACCCAACCTAACTTGCATAGCCTAACTTAACCCAACCCAATCTAACTTAACCTACCCTAATCTAACTTACCCAACCTAACCTATCCTAACTTAACTAACCTAACCTAACCCAACATATCCTATTCTAAATGGCATAACCTAACCTAACTTAACCCAACCCAACCTAACTTTACCTAACGCAACCTAAACCTAACTTAACTAACCTAACCTATCCTAACATAACCCAACCTAACCTAACTTAACTTGCATAACCTAACCTAACCTAACTTAACTTGCATAACCTAACATAAATTACCTAACCTATCCAAACTTAACCTAACCTAACTTAACTTAACCTAACCTAACTTAACGTAACCTAACCTAATGTAACTTAATATAACATACCTAACCTAACTTAACTTGCATAACCTAACCTATCCTAACCTAACTTAACCTATCATAACCTAACCTAACTTGCATAACCTAACCTATCCTAACCTAACCTAACTTAACCTAACCTAACCCAACCTAACTTAACCTAACCAAACTTAACCTAACCTTACTTACATAGTCCAACTTACATAAATATTCCTGCTTGTTTTTTGTGTTTCGCCAATCAATGTCTCATATTCATTTCTTCGTTTCAGTGGTTATTTTCCTCAAATGGTCATATATGCATTTCAAGCGCTATTTGGTAGAGATTGGGTGTTTAAGCATTTCAAATAATATTTGTTATATATAGGCCTTTACTCGTTTCAAGGGTTAATTTCTCAAATGGTCAATTATGCAATTCATGGGTTATTTGTTAAAGTTAGGGTATTTTAGCATTTAAAGGGATATTTGTTGGAAATGTCAGTTTATGCACTTTGTAACCTTTTTACTTAAAATTCGTCAAGTTGCTCATAGGTTGTATATATTATGTTTGTTATAATTGTTCTTATTCTTTCCCCATTTAACCTAGCCTCTTGTGATCTTAGTGTATTTATTATGTTTTTTATAATATGTTCTTATTTTTTGTCCTTTAACCTAAACTTTCAGATATAGTTTATCGTATTCGACATATTTGTTGAATATGTTATCCTTATCCTAACCTTTCAGATGTAGTTTTGTTTCTCCTTTTTGTATATTTTACCCAAACCCACCTTCCTACTTAACCTTCCCTCCTTCTTTTACTTTGTTTTCACATATAAGATAATTTATTATCTTAGTAATAATATAAGTACAGTAAAAAAGAGACAGATCTACTAAGACTTGAAACTGAGAAAAAGAAAACAAGAGAGAGAGGTGGAAGAGAGGGAGAAAGGGGGAAGGAAGGAAGAAGGGGAAGGGGAAGAGAAGGATGAATAGAGATGGAGGAAGACGAGAGAAGAGGAGGAAGAGAAAACAAAGTAAAAGAAGGAGGGAAGGATAAGTGGGAAGGTGGGTTTGGATATAATATACATAAAGGAGAAACAAAACTACATCTGAAAGGTTATGCAAGTTAAGTTAGGTTAGGTAAGTTACATTAGGTTAGGTTAAGTTAGGTTAGGTTGGGTTAGGTTAGGTAAGTTACCTTAGGTTAGGTTAAGTTAGTTTAGGTAAAGTTAGGATAGGTTAGGTAATTTATGTTAGGTTTTGCAAGTTAAGTTAGGTTAGGCTAGGTTAAGTTAGGTTATGCAAGTTAAGTTAGGTTAGGTTAGTTACATTAGGTTAAGTTAGGTTAAGTTGGGTTAAGTTAGGATAAGTTAGGTTAAGTTAGACCTAGGTTTAGGTTAGATTAAGTTAGATTGAGTTAGGTTGGGTTGGGTTAAGTTAGGTTATGCAAGTTAGGTTAGGATAGGTTAGGTTAGTTAAGTTAGCTTAGGTTAGGTTAGGTTGGGTAAGTTAGATTAGGTTAAGTTAGGTTGGGTTCGGTAAAGTTAGGTTAGGATAGGTTAGGTTAGTTCAGTTAGCTTAGGTTAGGTTAAGTTAGGTTAAGTTAGGTTAGGTAGGTTAGGTTAGGTTAAGTTAGGTTAGGTTAAGTTAGGCAATTTACATTAGGTTAGGTTAGGATAGGTTAGTTAGCTTAGGTTGGGATAGTTTAGGATTGGTTAGTTAACTTAGGTTAGGTAAGTTACATCAGTTAGGGGAGGAATAGGTTAGAATAGATTAGGTGAGATATATATTTTAACAGAAGTGCAAGTTTGATATGAAAAGCTGAACTAGTTACATTTTGGAGAGAAATGTTTTACATGAAGAAGTCTTAGAGAACCACTTTGATAAACGAAGTTGAATTAGAGATTACTTTTGGTGACTCTAAGAATAACTTTGATGAACGAAGATATCTTACAGAACAACTGTGATAGCTCTGAGATTAACTTTGATGACTTAGAGATTAACTTTTGAGGACATGAGAATACCTTTTGTTGACTCTGAGGTTGACTTTGATGTCTTAGAGAACAACTTTTGATAACTTAGAGAATACCTTTAATGAACGAAAGTGAGTTAGAGATTACAATTGATGACCCAGAGAATACCTTTGAGGACTCTGAGAATATCTTTGATCACTCTGAGATTACCTATGAGGACTCTGAGAATACCTATGATGACGTGAGAATACCTTTTGATGACATAGAGAATAACTTTTATGTCTTAGGTAATAACTTTAGATGTTTCTGAGAGTACCGTCTGATAACTCTTAGAATAACTTTTGATGACTCTGAGAATACCATTGATGAACGAAGATATCTTACAGAAAAACTTTGATGACTGATATTAATTTTTGAGGAGTGAGTTTAACTTTTTGATTGCTCTGAGATTAATTTTTAATGTTTCTGGGAATAACTTTTATGACTTAGAGAATAACTATGATGAACAAAAGTGACTTAGAAATTACCTTTGATGTCTTAGAGAACAACTTTTGATGACTTTGAAAAATGACTTTGATGAACGAAGGTGAGTTAGAGATTACCTTTGATGACTCTGAGAATAACTTTCATGAAAGAAGATGTCTATGAAAACAACATTGATGTCTCAGAGAATAACATTGATGTCTTAGAGATTAACTTTGATGAACGAAAGTGACTTAGAAATTAACTTTGATGACTGAGATAAACTTTTGATGACTCTGAGAATGACTTTGATGTCTTACAGAACAACTTTGATAGATCTGAGAATAACTTTTAGTGACTTAGAGATTAACTTTGCTGACTTAGAGATTATATCTGATGACTTAGAGATTAACTTTTCAGGACATGAGAATACCTTTTGATGACTCTGAGAATGACTTTGATGTCTTAGAGAACAACTTTTGGTAACTTAGAGAATAATTTTGATGACTGAGATTACCTTTGATGACTCTGAGAATGACTTTGATGAACGAAGATGTCTTAGAAAGCATCTCTGATGAACGAAAGGTTACTTAGAGAATAACTTTGATGAATGAGATTAACTTTTTGATAGCTCTGGGAATAACTTTTCTGGACATGAGTAGTATTTTGACGTTTCTGAGTGTGTCTTTGATGTTTCGAAGAATATTTTTGTTGTCTTTGAGTGCATCTATGATGTCTCGAAGGATATTTTTGTTGTGTTTGAGTGCATCTTTGATGTCTTTGAGTATGTTCTTGATGTCTCAAAAAGTGTCTTTGACTATATTTCTTACATAACGAAAATAATTTTATTTACGAAAGTGCTGAAAGAAGTTACATTTGACTATTTTTTAGAGAAGTGAAAGGTAACTTTAGTTAAGAACAGTGTTGGAAGGAGGCTACACTTCACTATTTTCAGTTGAGAGAAGTGATATTTTCGTTAAGAAAAGGCAAGAAAATATGATGAACATGGCTATTTCAATTGATTGACGATGGATAAAGTTAGTTATGAATAGTATTGAAAAGTTTCCTATGACAATTTTTTAACTAAGTGAAAGTACATTTTAATTAAGAACAGTGTTGAATGAGACTAATCCTGACTATTTTTAGTTGATTGGATAATAAGTTTATTTGAGAAATGATGAAAATGACTATTTCAGTTGATTGACGAATACTTTTAGTTAAAAACGAGAAAAGTTTGTCTTGGTACATTTGATGTTAAAGAACATGTAAGAGAATATGTTGAATGCAGTGAACTTGGGAGGAATATGAACTTGCAGAGAACATGAAAACATGACAACGAATATAGGTAGTACAAAGAATGAACAATGAATTTGTGAAGAATATACTAAGAACATGTAGGGAATATGTAGAGAACATGAACGAGAATGAGATGAACACAGTGAATATGTGGGGAATATGAACATGTGAAGAACAAGCTGAGAACATTGAAAACATGACAAAGATCACTGAAAAATGGAGAAACTGGTGAAAATTATGAGCTGAACATTCTGTAAACATTTGCAGAACATGGAGTGAACAAAGAAAATATAGAAGAGAATGCGAAGAACACAGAAAATATACAAATACATTAGGATTATTGAAGGTTTGGATATGTTGGGAAATGGGCGAGATGAAGTGGGAGATAAGGGATGAGAAGGTAAGGGGGAAGTGAAGGGCGTGGGAAAATAAGGGCAAATAGGAGTTGGGGAAGGTAAGAGATGAGAAGGTAAGAGTAAGGTGTGATTTTTGACCGTGTGATTATTGCTTCTTTGAGCAAATGAAGGGTATTGAAGGTAAGGTGCGATCTGACAGTGTGAATATTAGCACGTTGGTGATTATTTACATAGCTGAGTACAAAAAAGGTATTAAAGAACATGATGTTTACTTTTGATAGACTGGAGAGGGACTTGATCTGAAAATAATTTTTATGAGCATTGAACTAAGGCGGGGAACATCAGTTAGAACTCTTTAATTTGCTTTTTGATTTATTTTACATGAGGGTCTGAAGTGTAGTTGGGTTTTAAAATCTCAGGGAAATTGATCGGGTATTGACAGAGTTTTAACAGTAAAGTAGGCGGAGGACAGAAGCTGGAACTCATTAATTGTTTGGATCTTATTTACTCGGTAAGAAGTACGGTGGGTTTAATTTTTAGGAAAATTGATTGGTTATTAACGAAGATACGAGAGAGAACTATGGCTGAGGACAGGAGATAGAGTTCGATAACTGCTTTGGTTTGAATAACTACGTTTGAAATATGACTGTTTAAAATTTCAGGGAAATAGGACTTTTGGTATTGAATCTACGAGACAGAACTATGGTTGGGATAGGAGCTGGAGCTGTGTAACTGATATGATCTTATTTACTGTGTCTGAAATACAGTGGGTTTAAATTTCAGAGAGATTGGACTGTAAGTAAATGAATGAATCTATGACAGGGGACTAAGGCGGGAACAGAAGCTAGAACTTGGTAATTATTCGGATTTTATTTACTACATCTGAAATATGACTGTTTAAAATTGGGCTATTAGTAGCGAAAATGTGGTCTCTGACAAATTTGGGTTATCAATTGGACTCTGATGAAAATTGATCTGAAAATGGTCTCTGAATATTTGAGCTCAAACTGGACTCTGTTAATTTTTAGGTGTTTACTACTCTGACAATATTTTAATTTCCTCCATAAGAACTTTTAAAAACTCCAGTTTAAGTAAAACTCTGCATTATTTCAGTCTCAAAGTGGACTCTGACTAATGTTAGGCCTTTACGGGACTCTGATTATTTTAGGGAATAAATTGGACTCTGACAAATTTCTGTCTACAACTGGACTCTGACGAACTTTTGGTCTTCACAGGACCCTGACTATTTTTCTGTCATTAATTGGACTCAGACGAATTTCTGTCAACAACTGAACTCTGATAAATTTTTCGGCAAGAACTGGACTATGATTATTTTCGGGCATAAATTAGTCTCTGATTAGTTTTCGGTATAACCTGGACTCTGACGAATTTTGGGGCCTAAACTGGACTCTGATGAAATTTGAGCTTAAACTGGTCTCTGACTAATTTTTGGCCTACAGCTGAACTCTGACTAATTTTGGGTGTTTATGAGTCTGTTAAATTTCAGTCTTACAGCTGAACTCTATCTTTTTGGTCTGCAACTGGTCTCTGATGAATTTCTGTCTACAACTGGACTCTGGCGAATTTTCGGTCTTTTTACAGGTGAAAGACACGACTAAAATGTCTGTTTTCTATAACAAAACTTCTATGACAATTTTCTCTGAAAATGGTCTTTTTCCAAATATCGGTCATAAACTCTGACAAATTTTAATTTCTCCTATAGGAACCCTTAACAAACTTCTATGAAATTATTTTCCTTGTAAGAACTCTTAACAATCTTCTATGAAATTATTTTTCTCATAAGAACTCTTAACAAACTCCTATGATTACACGAACTCTGAAATATTTTCTTAAAATTGAACTCTGAAAGATTTTGAATTTTCCCCATAAAAACTGTTAACAAACTTCTATGAACATATTTTCCTCATAAGAACTCTTAACAAACTTCTAAGATTGCTTTATCTGAAAATAGTCTTTGAAAAATATGCGATTTTGAAAACAAACAAAAATTGTCCGTAGAGTTTACCTGGAACCCCCGGCGTCTCACAGACGATTTTTATCCCCCCCCCCCCAAAAAAAAAAATCGTCTGTGAGATGCACTCCCTACTACTCATGATCACGAACTCTCACCCTGTCCTTTAAGGACAGAAGAAAATGTAAATATTCTGGTTAGCATTGTAAATGTGTGGCCACGTCTTGGCAATGGTTGAAAACAACTGATAGATAATGTAATCAAGTATAGCATTAATCCAGGGTTTGAGAGGTAGTACATAGAGCCAAAGAAAAGAGGCAATAAAACATGGTAAAGTGGTTGAAAAACATATCAGAAGGAAATAACAATATACATAAAATAACATGGACTGAGTACACATACATTAGGAAAGTTTGGGGCAGTAAAGCAGTTGGAGTATGCAACCCATACTACCACACTAATAGTACCTACAGCCACTACAGACGGAATGTGCAAAACATTGACTATAGCTTCGTAAAAGGTTCACATTTCCTACAACTGAAATTATAATAAGCATTATACAAACTGAAACAGTCTATCCTAACCTAATCTGACTTCGGCTAACTAAGGAAACCTAAGCCTATTGTATGCAATATTAGGCCTAATTCAGTACATTTATTCACAATACAAGGCCTATGAGGAGCTAGGTTGGTGTTTGTCTTCTTTCCTGTACCCTCTCAAAACTTAATAGTAAAACCATGGACTTATTGGGGCTCAACAGTCCATATTGTGCACATTTCATCCACAGTAGCATTATGTATTACACATACTAGAAGACAAGTTATAGAATGATAGAGCCCCAAGGCTACTGGCCTGCCTAAACTGGGCCTTATGACATTAGTAGGAAATTGACTGAATGACAAGTTGATCAGACTAAATGAAGAAGACCGAGGGGTTATGCTAGGATGATTTGGGGAATACATTTCAGGAAGTCTTTAAGCGAGAATCTTGCCTACCACGAGTGCTGAGAACCCTAACAAAACGCGCACACCACCCACAGGTAAGACTCACTGAAGTAGTAGGGACAGAAGTCAGGAACAACTAAGTTCTGGACGTGACAAAAGCTGTAGAAGGCAGTGGTAGCCCTGTACTCTATTCTTGGAAATCTGATGGTAAATGTGCTGCCAGTTTAAAAATTAAGTTCAGAGCAGAACTGCTGCATTAGCACTAATAAACATCCCCCTGCAAGTTGCTAGAGAGACTCGTCCGAAGCAGCCTAGTGGAATACTTAGAACTATTAACTTTGTCTCCAAAGATCAGCATGGACATAGAGAAGAACAAATAATGAGAGTGATGGGGAGATCGCATATTCATCGATTTGCATTTGGAGATGACACATATAATAGATCCTTCTCTCGCTGGCGAAGCAGGTTAGTTGGTAAGAGACCACCAAAGGACAAAAGCAATGAGATACAGAGATATCATAATGGAGAAAGGTGACGAGTGGAGCACTGCAACGGTCGGTGCTAAGACTCATCCTATATTTATTATATACCTACGACATAGCAAAAGATATATGTTCTGTCATTTCAGTGTTTGTAAGGATGCAAAACTAATAAGAGGGGTCACGCTGAACAACCCCTGAAATTGATTTTGATGCACTCCAAAACTGATATAAATCGCACAGCTATAATTTAAGCTTGCAAAATACAAACTTATGTGGACTGAAATAGGAATACAAAGATTGTATAGCAGTATAGAATGAAGGAGAGACATTCTTGCATCACAAAAGGAGAAAGACCTTAGAGTAAACATTTTAGACCCCAAAATCTAATAGCTAAATCACATATAAGTAACATAACAAGAGCATATGCTGAACTAACTAACGCTACTTAGCCTTAACGAACTTGAATAAAAGAGCCTTCCAGGTCCAATCTATATCTATAAGATTATCTGTTTGTCGGTCGGCTGGTGAAAGGTTGGAGGTCAGGAGCTAAAAGTTAGCCTAACCTAACTTTGCACGGAAACTGGTCTGGGGGTACTAGACGGACATAGGTTAGTCTGGGTCGCCAGAATTCAAGAGCGAGCATGCCATAGTCACATACTGACACCCACAACTGATTTTTGCACTTCCTGCCAGCAACACATTACTAAATATTAAAAAAAATCTTATTAATGTGAACATTTATCCACTTATATCAGAAACATTAACATAAACATTCTAATCATCATACTTTTCCCATAGCAGAATAAAACAGACGATCCTCCCACAGCTTCAGAGTCTGTCTCAGGCCCCGTCCCATTCTCATAACCTGCCTGGAACCCTATGCGTTTTAGTGGCTTTGCAAGAATGTAAAAGTACCAATCTGTTGTAATCTCACAGATGCATTGTACCTTACTGTAAATAAATATTATTATTATTATTATTATTATTATTATTATTATTATTATTATTATTATTATTATTATTATTATTATTATTATTATTATTATTATTATTATTATTATTATTATTGTTATTATTATTATTATTATAATTATTATTATTTTTATAAAGACAATGAGAAACTATTATATCGGTTTTTATATATATCATTCCTCTAGGCTTCTCTCACCGGCAGACCACCGCATGCCAATGGGAAGTGTCATAATATTTTTGTAATAGAAAGAGAGAGAGAGATATAGAGTCAGCAAAAAGACAGACACAGACGGTCAGAGGTAAAGAGACAAAATGAGATAGAGACAGATTGAGAAAGGGAGAGAGAGAGAGAGATACATAGAAAGACAGATATAGGGATTCAGAAATAGAGGCGGGCAAAAAGCCAGACAGACAATCAATGATAGACAGACAGAGACAGGACTGCAGAGAGACCAGGACAAAAAGAGAGACAGTAAGACAGACAAGAAAATGCAGACTGACAACAACACACAGTAGCAGGCAGACAGTGATAGGGAGAGACGGGAGGAGGAAGGGGAGATCGTTGAAGAAATGTAAGAAGGGGGGCATGTGTGAAGAGATAGGGGAGAGAAGGGTGGAAAGGGGAGAAGATTGGGAGAGATAGCGGAGAGGGTCGAAAGGTGTGATAGGGGAAAAGGGAGGTTGATGGGCGTGAGTAAGGTGGGGGGGGGGGAGAGAAAGGTGGAGAGGGAAGGACAGAGAAGAGAAGAGCTTTTTTCCATTCTACGCAGACATCTTCTACCATCTGGAAGGTGAAAAACACTAGATCACTTAATCTTTCCATTCTCATTGTTCGACGTTTCGTCAGCAATGTGACATCTTCAGGAGTACACTGTTGAAGTGACACAGGTATAATGTGATACTGGCACTCTGAGAGGCAAGATAGAAGAATAGATGGGGAAAAGATGGCAAGAGAGAGAGGGGGATAAGGAAGAAAGATGAGAGGGGGGGAGCTTGGAAGAGAGGAGTGGTGAAGAGGGGAGATAGAGACCTTGGTACAGCCGGGTACCATTACTAATACACATATATGATAGGCAGTCTTCAGTGTGCAGCCGCCGGCATGAAATCCTCGCTGGAAGAACCACAACTCAGTCCTAGCTCCTCACCACATTGTAGGAGAGGAAAATTAAAAGGAACATGAAAAAGACATTACATTCTGAAGGGAATTTTCTAAACGCATTAAAAATGCGTTGTCCATGAGAAGAAACATTAGATGGTGGGAGTATAAATAAATGAGACAAAAGTGATTCAAAGAAATATGAGAGAACTTCCTCAACGTTAGTGGCATCACACCGCCTATAGTAGTGGTGCATGCAGCCGCTGTCGCAAACTTTTTTAAATATGATGCCTACAAACTCTTGGCCTTGTTTCGGTGATTATCGCGTTAGGTAGACCGAACACACTTACAAAATGAGTTAGCAGAGCTGGAGCAACAGTGTGGGTGTTTTTGGAATCAATGTAGTATATCTTGACAGATGTCCAACTAATACAAGCGCTTATCAATAACCTGAATAGAATCCAGTAAGTCAGTTGCCACGCTGGTCGTCAGTGTCTGGGAATGCTTGGAGAGGGACTTGCTCCCTCGGTATCCCTCTACACCTTGATAGCCATTGCAAGACATTACATTACTTATATCATGATATAAAATCAAACCTGGAAAATAGAATGACGACTTTTCCATCATACAGGTTTTTAGGAATCCTAGGTGACCTGAAGTTTTAGAAGCATACTTTCATCGCGGAATTTCTCAACATATCTGGTATCACGAGTTGATACCAGATATGTTCAGAAATTACTGTTTTGCCTCTTATAGAAGAAAGATGGTTTAACTCTCTTTTCTTATCTCATGTGCATGAACTGACGAGTTTTAATTTATGAACTAGAAGACAGCCTCTTTCTGAGTACTGCTACATACTGTTGTTAAATGAGGAGGGCTCCCGGATGGAGCCCTCAATATGTAACATATCTGTGTTACGAGGATGAGGAGGAAATTCCTTACAAAGCCCTCAGAATACTACGGATATTATAAATACTAAATACTATAAATACAAAAGTCAATAGCTCCTGCTACTTCCTCTGACACCATACTATGGCAGGTCACTAACTGAAGAACTACCTGTCGGAAAACCCGAAACCATTTAATAATATTACATGCAATAGTCAGATAATGTTGCTGGTGTTGTATAAACAAGTTACCCATAGAAAATATAGCTTGTAGTGTAATTTTCAGTCAATAAAAAACGGAATATCATTGCCACGTAGTACTATAAATTCACCACCTATTCTGTTAAGAATTATTCTTAAATACATAAAGTCTTTGGACTTTTACCATCATAAAAACATCACATATAAATTTACTTAATTATCAGTATCAAAATAAAGTAAATGTGACCCTTCTATCACTTATTGACATTGGACAAGGATAGCCAGTGGTGAGGAAGAGGTCAGCCATTGTTAATACCAGAGTCGTTGGAGCGAGTACAGCTCCTATAATTTCTTTTGGACGAAGTGTTATGGAGATCAGAGTAGTGTTCTGCCATCATCATCATGCTGTCAACAACCACAAGGGAAGCGTCTTTCCGAAACTCGTTTATCTGATCACTTTTGGCCATTAATGTTAGGTAGATATTGGGCGAACCGGTGAGAACACAAATAATCGACTCAATAAAGGTAATTAAGCCTTGGTCCTTATCTTATCTATTATACAGTGTTTTCTCTGATATAGCTGTCATATATTAGGATTCCGGCTTTACAGCTAGCGCCCTTTAACAGGAACAAGAAGAGGAAGCAAGACTTGATACATCAGTTACTGGGTGATGGAAGCTAGCCTCAAACGAGGATAATTTGGTGTCTACATCCTAGTTATATCTGGTGGACTAAGCCTGCTGTACAGTAAGACAAGGCACCTCCAATGTATACTAATATATGTAGTTAATACTGTAGTTTGATTGGCTGCATATATATAAATTTAATATAACCCCCCCCCTAATGTTTAAGGATTGAGTTGTGAGATTATTGCAGAAATACGGTCCACTTAACATCATACCAATTGCTATCAAAATATATAAATTAACGTATATATAAATTCTATATAAATTCATATAAATTAAATATATATAAATCCCACAGGTCGGTTCCCACATTATTTGGTCCTTCGAACCTAGATTATTTGTTCATCTTCGAGCCGGATGACAGATTATTTGGTTATCTTTGTATGGGATGAACCAGTTAACCAGTGGTTCATTAAATACACAGGTACTAGTGCAATGTGATTTATACAATAACAATACAAAGCCAGTCAAAGACCGGCGGCGTAGCCTCCAACGAGTTCAAGAGCCCTTCAGCTCAGTTCAGCCTTACTCAGCGGTTTCATGGTCAACCACGGATTTGGTGGGTTGTTATTCCGTGAGATGACAGCGCCTATGTTAAAGCCAGCCAAATTAGTGGCTGTGTCCTCACAAGATTATTCACGGATTTCGTGGTGTAAATTTCGCGAAAGATTTGCCACGAATTTTGTGATGTTAATTTTGCGAGGTCACTAATAATATTTAATACTTCTTGATAATATTAGAAGTATCATAGAGGCTAATTAAGAGGCTATCATCAATAGTTGTGTAAATTATTTCTCTTAAATAGAGAATTATTTAATATATGTTGCACTAGTGTTCACAATAAAATATTTACCAATTGCCAACCCAAAACAGGGTAGGATATTACTATTGACTAGTTGAACTATTTATTGTTCATCCTAGTCCCATTATTACCATAGTCTAGTTGTACTATATTGAACAACCTAGCACCATTAATGAATGGTGCAAACCCTATTTTGGGTGTAATTTTTATCATCTCGAGTTGAGTTGTGTATATATAATAATTTACTTATGATCATTACACCTTTGAGTGATTAATTAGTGTTTATACCATCCTAGGGTGATAATTGAGGAGCTAACCTAAAGGTACTTCCAGTGACACTAGTTTATCACTCAAATCATTAGTGTGTATGATTGTATATATATATAATGTGTATTAATTTTAAAACTAATTCTAATATAATAAAAAAACATATTTACTACAAGTTTCAAGCAGAGAATGCATATATAGTTAACATGAAGGACGCCTGTTGACGAAACTCTCCTGATAAAATGTTTTGTTTATTATTAATCGATCCATCATGTTGTGTAGTAGAGAAAAAATGAGTTGTATCCAGTTTACGTAAAGCTACCAGTGATCGACAGCACTCTTAGCGCGACAGAGCATTCTTACGAAAATTTTCCATCTTAAATGCATACCTGAATACCGAGGTAGCTTCTACGAAGGTGCTAAAGAGGAAAAACATTCGTAAGTACCTTCGTGAATCTGGCTCCAGGGCAATATATAGTTAAATGTCCATCACATTCTGTGCGATGGACATTTAAGGTCAGGTCTCCCTCAGGTGGTTGGTCACCACCACTTCTTTGTGTTCCCTTACCGAAATGTTACATCACTAAGTTTCCATCCATCACCTTTAGAAGCTTAACTCTCCATGCCTCTTATACACCTCTTGGATCTCTTTTATGTTGGTCAATGTGGCTATGGCTGAAGTCTACCATTTTTATCTGCTATGTTTCATAGTGTAGTCTGTCTCGGTCAGCCCTTGGAGCATATTTATGCTTGCACTGTTCCTAATTTCGTATTTTTTCCTAGGCTTCTGTAGTTTTCTAGTGGAGAGGAGGGTTGTCGAGTATAGTCAAGTCCACTTTCTCATCTTACACCGGAATGAATAACAATGTGGTCAGTATAGTTACATGCCTTCTCAGTAGTTCCCTTATTGACAGGGCGAGATATTTGTTATCGTGTATAATCTTGATGTAACCGTGGTTCTTATCAGATATGTTATCAAGGAACATGCTTTTTCCCTTATTGACAGGGCGAGACATTTGTTATTGTGTATGATCTTGATGTAACAGTGGTTCTTATCAGATATGTTATCAAGGAACATGCTTTTTCCATTCATAAAGTGTGATTATCAGTTTTTGGCATCTGTATTTGAGGTGTGTAACCCTAATTGTGCTTACATTGGATTTGGCTTCAGTTCTTGTGCCCCGCCTCTCAGTGGATTAATGTTTTTTTGTGTGTGCGTGCGCGCAGGTGTGTGTGTGTGAGCTCACCTATTTGTACTCACCTCGGTGTTTGAGGGGTGTAACTCTAATTGTGCTTATGTGGGGTTGAGCTTCAGTTCTTGGCCCCCGCCTCTTAGCGGAT
Source organism: Procambarus clarkii (assembly GCF_040958095.1). Lineage (NCBI taxonomy): Eukaryota > Metazoa > Arthropoda > Malacostraca > Decapoda > Cambaridae > Procambarus > Procambarus clarkii. Next base: position 16,381,157 of record NC_091181.1, on the reverse strand, counting down.
GAATGTTTTTTGTGTGTGCATGTGCGTATGTACGCGTGTGTGTGAGCTCACCTATTTGTAACCCTAATTGAACTTATGTGAGTTTCAGTTCTTGGATCCCTGCGTATGCGCGTGTGCATGTGAGTGTGTTTAAACATGTTTTGAATGTGTGTGTGTGTGTATTTACTATTTGTATTTGTTTTACATTTGTGTAGAATCTACATGCATCTACATTGTAGATGCATAGGGTTGAGCTTCAGCTCTTTGGACCCCACCTCTCAATAGTCAAACATCTTTAAACGTGTGTGCCTGCGTGTGTGTACTCACCTAATTGTGTCTGCAGGATCGAGCATTGACTCTTGGATCCTGCCTTTCGAGCATCGGTTGTTTACAGCAATGACTATGGTCCTATTTCCCTATCATACCTAGTTTTAAAATTATGAATACTATTTGCTTCCACAACCTGTTCCGTAAGTGCATTCCATTTTCCCACTTCTCTCACGCTAAAAGAAAACTTCTAACATCCCAGTGACTCATCTGCGATTCCAGCTTCCACCCATGTTCCCTCGTTCTGTTACTATTCCATGTGAACATTTCGTCTATGTCCACTCTGTCAATCCCCCTGAGTATTTTATACGTTCCTATCAAATCCCCCCCTCTCCCTTCTTCTTTCTAGTGTCGTAAGGCACAGTTCCCTCAGTCGCTCCTCATACCCCATCCCTCGTAACTCTAGAACGAGTCTTGTTGCAAACCTCTGAACCTTTTCCAGTTTCCTTATATGCTTCTTCAGATGGGAACTCCATGATGAGGCAGCATACTCTAAGACTGGCCTCACGTAGGCAGTGTTAAGTGCCCTAAATGCCTCCTTACTTAAGTGTAGAGTACGCTGCTGTCGTTATCCTATTTATATGTGCATGGTATATTTATATGGTATCCTATTCGTATGCACCTCAGGAGCTAGGTTAGGTGTTACGTTCGCTCCCAGGTCTCTTTCTTGAATCGTTACAAGTAGGCAGTTCCCTTACATTGTGTACTGTCTTTTTGGCTGCCAATCACCTGATTCCATTTCCATAACTTTACATTTACTCGTGTTGAACTCCAATAGCTATTTCTCTGACCATCTCTCCAACCTGTCCAGGTCCTCTTGGAGAATCCGTCAATCCTCATCTGTTACAACTCCTCTCATTAATTTTGCGTCATCCGCGAACATTGACATGTATGATTACACTCCTGTAAACATATCATTTAAATAAATTAGAAAAAGGATTGGTCCCAGCACCGATCATTGAGTTACTCCACTCGTTACTATTCTAGTGGAGTACCTCAAGGTACTCCACTTGACTGTTGCCCACTTGGGGACTGTAAGCCCCAAAAGAACTCAGTATGTAGGCAAGACAACAACGTCTCTTTCCAGGCGATTAACAATGCATAAGCAACAGGGCTCCATCAAGGAACATATAATCTCTTCTCACAACCAGAGCATTGCCAGAGAAATCTTAACAAACAACACAGAAATCATCGAAAGGTACAGTGATAGCAGGCGGCTCGACATCAGTGAGACACTACACATTAAAAAGTCAACACCAGCAATCAACAGCCAATTAATGCTACCCACTTCAAGACCTCGAACCAATATGAAAGCAACAAGAGAAAGTATGGGCCAATAGGCCTTCTGCAATTCTTATATCCAATTTATTACCTTGTTCCGTGTTCTGTCTTGTGTTGTCATAAGTTTGTTCACCTCACCCAAAACTTTGTACCATATCACCTCACCCGAAATGAGTATAAGTTTGATGAATCTGTGTGTAAATAAAGTCTTAGAAAATGTAATAAGCATTACAAAACGCATTCAGGCATCAGACAAATAAAAAATTAATTTTGGAGAATTGAAATTTTTATTAACACCGACAGTGAAGAAAAACATAAGAAATATTGAGAAAATTCGTGTTAGAATTATTCATCTTACCTTTTTGGTCTTATTCAACAACATATGTTTACAAGAAAGACTGCTACCAAAAAAAAAATATATATATATATATATATATATATATATATATATATATATATATATATATATATATATATATATATATATATATATATATATGTCGTACCTAATAGCCAGAACGCACTTCTCAGCCTACTATTCAAGGCCCGATTTGCCTAATAAGCCAAGTTTTCATGAATTAATGTTTTTTCGTCTACCTAACCTACCTAACCTAACCTAACCTAGCTTTTTTTGGCTACCTAACCTAACCTTACCTATAAATATAGGTTAGGTTAGGTTAGGTAGGGTTGGTTAGGTTCGGTCATATATCTACGTTAATTTTAACTCCAATAAAAAAAAATTGACCTCATACATAGAGAAAAGGGTTGCTTTATCATTTCGTAAGAAAAAAATTATAGTAAATATATTAATTCAGGAAAACTTGGTTTATTAGGCAAATCGGGCCTTGAATAGTAGGCTGAGAAGTGAGTTCTGGCTACTAGGTACGACATATATATATATATATATATATATATATATATATATATATATATATATATATATATGACCGAAAAAGTAAGATTAATAATTCTAACACGAATTTTCTCAATCTTTCGTACATTTCTTTTCACTGTTGGAGGTAAATCAAAAATCAATTCTCCAAAATTTATTTTTATTTCTAGTCTGACGCGACACGAGCGCGTTTCGTAAAACTTATTACATTTTCAAAGATTTTAGTTCACAAATACACAACTGAATAGAACTTACGCATCTCCGATTTTATATCTACTTTTGAGTGAGGTGGAAGGGGTGATGTGGCATTAACACAAGACAGAACAAGATGTGGTATTAATAGGGTATTAATTTCATCAACACAAGACAGAACAAGAGTATTAATAGGGTATTAATTTCATCAACACAAGACAGAACACGAAACAATGGATATTGAATAGAAGTGTTTGTAGAAAGCCTATTAGTCCATATTTCTACAAACACTTCTATTCAATATCCATTGTTTCGTGTTCTGTCTTGTGTTGATGAAATTAATACCCTATTAATACCACATCTTGTTCTGTCTTGTGTTAATGCCACATCACCCCTTCCACCTCACTCAAAAGTAGATATAAAATCGGAGATGCGTAAGTTCTATTCAGTTGTGTATTTGTGAACTAAAGTCTTTGAAAATGTAATAAGTTTTATGAAACGCGCTCGTGTCGCGTCAGACTAGAAATAAAAATGAATTTTGGAGAATTGATTTTTGATTTACCTCCAACAGTGAAAAGAAATGTACGAAAGATTGAGAAAATTCGTGTTAGAATTATTAATCTTACTTTTTCGGTCATATTTAATAATATATGTCTACAGGAAAGACTGCTACCAAAATATATATATATATATATATATATATATATATATATATATATATATATATATATATATATATATATATATATATATATATATATATATATATATATATATATATATATATATATATATATATAGATAGATATATATATATATACATATATATATATATTTATATATACATATATTATTAAATATGACCAAAAAAGTAAGATTAATAATTCTAACACGAATTTTCTCTATCTTTCTTACGTTTCTTTTCACTGTTGATAGTAATTCAAAGATCAATTCTCCAAAATTCATTTTTATTTCTAGTCTGACGTGACACGTGAGCGCGTTTCGTAAAACTTATTACATTTTCAAAGACTTTAGTTTACAAACACACAACTGAAACTGAATAGAGCTTACACATCTTCGAGGTTTATATCTACATTTGGGTGAGGTGGATGAGGTGAAAAACGAACTTTAAACAATGGGTATTCAATGGGTATTACATTCCAACACAAAACAGAACACGAAACAATGGGTATTGAATGGAGTAATTGTAGAAAGCCTATTGGTCCATATTTCTTGATGCTTCTATATTGGAGTGGAGTCTTGAAGTGGGTAGAATATAGTTGTGCATTAATTGGCTGTTGATTGCTGGTGTTGACTTCTTGATGTGTAGTGCCTCGCAGACGTCAAGCCGCCTGCTATCGCTGTATCTATCGATGATTTCTGTGTTGTTTGCTAAGATTTCTCTGGTGATGGTTTGTTTTTTGGGAAGAGATTATATGTTCCTTAATGGAGCCCTGTTGCTTGTGCATCGTTAAACGCCTGGAAAGAGATGTTGTTATCTTGCCTATATACTGTTTTTTTTAGGCTTACAGTCCCCCAAGAGAGCATTTGAAGGCATAGACGACGTTGGTCTCTTTTAAAGCGGACCTATGGCAATTCCACGACAAAGAAATGGCTTCCTGAACCTTGCAGGAATCAACCTCACTGAGGACTAAGTCACGCTCCTAAATCTGGGTATAAACTGTCACGTTATGTCCAGACCGAGTGAGATGGCCTGGAAAGTAGAGTTGGAAATTCTGTTGGACGACATATCCGACCTCGAAGCACAAAAGAAGGTCACCACCAAAGATACCTTACAAGCAGAACTTATTGCGGAAGGAGGAAAGAATCGAGGCAACTACAGAAGCACCATACTGCCCCCGAGCTCAAACCGGCAGCTAAGAGCCTTCGTGAGAACAAGGAGATAGTTGTCAGGAGAGGCGACAAGTCGCCAATATACGTCATACTTAAAAAAGACGAATATCTGGCGAAAATGAACCTCATACTCTCTGACCAATCTAAATTCCAGAGGGTAACGAAGGACACTACAGCCGAACTGAGATCTAAGGTCAACAAATTGATCGAAACTGTGAACGCCAAGAAATCTGGACTCCACCTGCCAAAGATTATTGGGGAATATAAACCTGGATGTGTATGGAAATGTCAAGACACACAAACCTGGAAACCCACTTCGGCCAATCATCAGCCAGATACCCACACCCACGTACAGACTGGTGAAACGACTCAACGGCTTGCTGACTCCTTATGTCCCTTGCGCCTTCAGCCTGAAGTCTCCAAAGGAATTTGTTGACTTGCTGCGGGGAACGCAGGCCACAGGGATAAGAGCCTCATTGGACGTAGAATCTCTGTTTACCAACGTACCTGTGGATGATACAATCAGGATGTTAGCGGACAGAGTGTACCGTGATCCAGCCTGTACTCCTCTTGACATACCAGAAAACAGTCTAAGGAAACTACTCCAAGCTTGTACTAAAGAGGCACCCTTCTTGAGCCCGGATGGACACATGTATAAGCAAGTAGATGGGGTCGCCATGGGTTCTCACCTAGGTGTCCTGTTTGCAAACTTCTACATGGGTACCATCGAGCAAAAAGTCTTAGTCGACATGAACTTGAAACCGGCCATATACTGCAGGTATGTTGACGACATTTTTACACAGGTATCTGATGTCAGACATCTGCAGAAGCTGAAGGAGGCATTTGAGCAGAATTCTGTGTTGCGTTTCACTTACGAGATGGAGAAGGATGGGAAGCTGCCCTTTCTAGATGTAACAGTCATGGAAAGGAGCGGAGTTTTCCACACTGCAGTCTACACTAAGGAAACAAACATAGGAATGTGCCTGAATGCCAACAGTGACTGCCCGGACAGGTACAAGAGGAGTGTTGTTAACGCTTATGTCGACCGTGCCCTCAGCCACAGCTCAGAATGGAAGCAAGTCGACGAAGAACTCTGTAGGGTAAGGCAGGTCCTAGTCAACAACGGCTTCTCAAATGGTTTCGTGGAAGACATCATAAGAAGGAAAGTGAAACGCCATGCAACCTCTGAAGAGACAAATAACACAACACCTATACCCCCTATTAGACTATTTTACAGGAACTTCTTTTCCACAGCCCATAAAACGGAGGAAAGGGTCCTTAAGATATTGTCAGTAGAAACGTTATCCCTACAGACAAAAATCAGAAGATACAACTGACGATTTACTTTAAAACCAGAAAAACGGCCAGCCTACTCATGAGAAACTCTCCAGACACAAAGCACAACGCTTTAAAAGAGACCAACGTCGTCTATGCCTTCAAATGCCCTCTTGAGGGCTGTAAGCCTAAAAAAAAACAGTATATAGGCAAGACAACAACATCTCTTTCTAGGCGTTTAACGATGCATAAGCAACAGGGCTCCATTAAGGAACATATAATCTCTTCCCACAACCAAACCATCACCAGAGAAATCTTAGCAAACAACACAGAAATCATCGATAGATACAGCGATAGCAGGCGGCTTGACGTCTGCGATGCACTACACATCAAGAAGTCAACACCAGCAATCAACAGCCAATTAATGCACAACTATATTCTACCCTCTTCAAGACTCCGCTCCAATATAGAAGCATCAAGAAATATGGACCAATAGGCTTTCTACAATTACTTCCATTCAATACCCATTGTTTCGTGTTCTGTCTTGTGTTGGAATTTAATACCCATTGTTTCGTGTTCTGTCTTGTGTTGGAATTTAATACCCATTGAATACCCATTGTTGAAAGTTCGTTTTTCACCTCATCCACCTCACCCAAATGTAGATATAAACCTCGAAGATGTGTAAGCTCTATTCAGTTTCAGTTGTGTGTTTGTAAACTAAAGTCTTTGAAATGTAATAAGTTTTACGAAACGCGCTCAAGTGTCGCGTCAGACTAAAAATGAAAATGAATTTTGGAGAATTGATCTTTGAATTAACATCAACAGTGAAAAGAAACGTAAGAAAGATAGAGAAAATTCGTGTTAGAATTATTAATCTTACTTTTTCGGTCATATTTAATAATATATGTCTACAGGAAAGACTGCTACCAAAATATACTAATATATACATATATATATACATATATATACATATATATACATATATATATATATATATATATATATATATATATATATATATATATATATATATATATATATATATATAGATATATATATATATATACATATATATATATATTTATATATACATATATTATTAAATATGACCAAAAAAGTAAGATTAATAATTCTAACACGAATTTTCTCTATCTTTCTTACGTTTCTTTTCACTGTTGATAGTAATTCAAAGATCAATTCTCCAAAATTCATTTTTATTTCTAGTCTGACGTGACACGTGAGCGCATTTCGTAAAACTTATTACATTTTCAAAGACTTTAGTTTACAAACACACAACTGAAACTGAATAGAGCTTACACATCTTCGAGGTTTATATCTACATTTGGGTGAGGTGGATGAGGTGAAAAACGAACTTTAAACAATGGGTATTCAATGGGTATTACATTCCAACACAAAACAGAACACGAAACAATGGGTATTGAATGGAGTAATTGTAGAAAGCCTATTGGTCCATATTTCTTGATGCTTCTATATTGGAGTGGAGTCTTGAAGTGGGTAGAATATAGTTGTGCATTAATTGGCTGTTGATTGCTGGTGTTGACTTCTTGATGTGTAGTGCCTCGCAGACGTCAAGCCGCCTGCTATCGCTGTATCTATCGATGATTTCTGTGTTGTTTGCTAAGATTTCTCTGGTGATGGTTTGTTTTTTGGGAAGAGATTATATGTTCCTTAATGGAGCCCTGTTGCTTGTGCATCGTTAAACGCCTGGAAAGAGATGTTGTTATCTTGCCTATATACTGTTTTTTTTAGGCTTACAGTCCCCCAAGAGAGCATTTGAAGGCATAGACGACGTTGGTCTCTTTTAAAGCGGACCTATGGCAATTCCACGACAAAGAAATGGCTTCCTGAACCTTGCAGGAATCAACCTCACTGAGGACTAAGTCACGCTCCTAAATCTGGGTATAAACTGTCACGTTATGTCCAGACCGAGTGAGATGGCCTGGAAAGTAGAGTTGGAAATTCTGTTGGACGACATATCCGACCTCGAAGCACAAAAGAAGGTCACCACCAAAGATACCTTACAAGCAGAACTTATTGCGGAAGGAGGAAAGAATCGAGGCAACTACAGAAGCACCATACTGCCCCCGAGCTCAAACCGGCAGCTAAGAGCCTTCGTGAGAACAAGGAGATAGTTGTCAGGAGAGGCGACAAGTCGCCAATATACGTCATACTTAAAAAAGACGAATATCTGGCGAAAATGAACCTCATACTCTCTGACCAATCTAAATTCCAGAGGGTAACGAAGGACACTACAGCCGAACTGAGATCTAAGGTCAACAAATTGATCGAAACTGTGAACGCCAAGAAATCTGGACTCCACCTGCCAAAGATTATTGGGGAATATAAACCTGGATGTGTATGGAAATGTCAAGACACACAAACCTGGAAACCCACTTCGGCCAATCATCAGCCAGATACCCACACCCACGTACAGACTGGTGAAACGACTCAACGGCTTGCTGACTCCTTATGTCCCTTGCGCCTTCAGCCTGAAGTCTCCAAAGGAATTTGTTGACTTGCTGCGGGGAACGCAGGCCACAGGGATAAGAGCCTCATTGGACGTAGAATCTCTGTTTACCAACGTACCTGTGGATGATACAATCGGGATGTTAGCGGACAGAGTGTACCGTGATCCAGCCTGTACTCCTCTTGACATACCAGAAAACAGTCTAAGGAAACTACTCCAAGCTTGTACTAAAGAGGCACCCTTCTTGAGCCCGGATGGACACATGTATAAGCAAGTAGATGGGGTCGCCATGGGTTCTCACCTAGGTGTCCTGTTTGCAAACTTCTACATGGGTACCATCGAGCAAAAAGTCTTAGTCGACATGAACTTGAAACCGGCCATATACTGCAGGTATGTTGACGACATTTTTACACAGGTATCTGATGTCAGACATCTGCAGAAGCTGAAGGAGGCATTTGAGCAGAATTCTGTGTTGCGTTTCACTTACGAGATGGAGAAGGATGGGAAGCTGCCCTTTCTAGATGTAACAGTCATGGAAAGGAGCGGAGTTTTCCACACTGCAGTCTACACTAAGGAAACAAACATAGGAATGTGCCTGAATGCCAACAGTGACTGCCCGGACAGGTACAAGAGGAGTGTTGTTAACGCTTATGTCGACCGTGCCCTCAGCCACAGCTCAGAATGGAAGCAAGTCGACGAAGAACTCTGTAGGGTAAGGCAGGTCCTAGTCAACAACGGCTTCTCAAATGGTTTCGTGGAAGACATCATAAGAAGGAAAGTGAAACGCCATGCAACCTCTGAAGAGACAAATAACACAACACCTATACCCCCTATTAGACTATTTTACAGGAACTTCTTTTCCACAGCCCATAAAACGGAGGAAAGGGTCCTTAAGATATTGTCAGTAGAAACGTTATCCCTACAGACAAAAATCAGAAGATACAACTGACGATTTACTTTAAAACCAGAAAAACGGCCAGCCTACTCATGAGAAACTCTCCAGACACAAAGCACAACGCTTTAAAAGAGACCAACGTCGTCTATGCCTTCAAATGCCCTCTTGAGGGCTGTAAGCCTAAAAAAAAACAGTATATAGGCAAGACAACAACATCTCTTTCTAGGCGTTTAACGATGCATAAGCAACAGGGCTCCATTAAGGAACATATAATCTCTTCCCACAACCAAACCATCACCAGAGAAATCTTAGCAAACAACACAGAAATCATCGATAGATACAGCGATAGCAGGCGGCTTGACGTCTGCGATGCACTACACATCAAGAAGTCAACACCAGCAATCAACAGCCAATTAATGCACAACTATATTCTACCCTCTTCAAGACTCCGCTCCAATATAGAAGCATCAAGAAATATGGACCAATAGGCTTTCTACAATTACTTCCATTCAATACCCATTGTTTCGTGTTCTGTCTTGTGTTGGAATTTAATACCCATTGTTTCGTGTTCTGTCTTGTGTTGGAATTTAATACCCATTGAATACCCATTGTTGAAAGTTCGTTTTTCACCTCATCCACCTCACCCAAATGTAGATATAAACCTCGAAGATGTGTAAGCTCTATTCAGTTTCAGTTGTGTGTTTGTAAACTAAAGTCTTTGAAATGTAATAAGTTTTACGAAACGCGCTCAAGTGTCGCGTCAGACTAAAAATGAAAATGAATTTTGGAGAATTGATCTTTGAATTAACATCAACAGTGAAAAGAAACGTAAGAAAGATAGAGAAAATTCGTGTTAGAATTATTAATCTTACTTTTTCGGTCATATTTAATAATATATGTCTACAGGAAAGACTGCTACCAAAATATACTAATATATACATATATATATACATATATATACATATATATATATATATATATATATATATATATATATATATATATATATATATATATATATATATATATATATATATATATATATATATATATATATATATATATATATATATATATATATATGTACACATATTTATATATATATATATATATATATATACACACATATTTATATATATATATATGTATATATATATATATATATATATATATATATATATATATATATATATATATATATATATATATATATATATATATATAATGGATGTTGGATGTTATCACATATGTGTTGCAAGGTTTCAATGGTGGTTCTCGTATCTGCATGTATGATAACATGTTGTCGGTGTTCAGCAAGAGCATGTTCTAAAGCCTTTTGAATGGCTAGCATCTCTGTTTGTAAAGTCAAACACCCATTTGAGAGTCTCCAACTATTTACAGAGTTTCCTTCTTTAACTGCAGCTCTGGTTTCTTGTCCCTGCTGGCCTACTGAGCCATCTGTGAAGTATGTGATGCTGTCGGATGCCAAGTTTGCTTCTATATGCATCTGTGCAATGTTACGTACCAGATGAGGATTTGTCTGGTTATTTTTCCTTCAAGGACCATAATCTTAATGTCTGCTGGCGAAGATTTCCAAGGGGCTTGCATGACAAAGTCTGCATGTATTTCGTCAACACCCTTTTCAGTGATTGTGTTTGTTATATCGAATGTATTGATGGTATTTATCGCACAATGGGTCCACCTGTTGCTATTGGAGGCTCTCCTGTCCAGAGTTAGTGCTCCAGTGATTATATCTTTAAGTGAACTGATTCTAGGTGTAGTCAATAACTTGGTCAACATGCACGCAGTAATCCCTTTTACCCATATTTCAATCGACGGTTTCTAGTCTTAGGTTCAGTATTTTAGTCCATCTGGGAGCTCCTGATATGATTCGCAATGCATCGTTTTGAATAACCACAACGTTTGCCCACTGATCAGGAGAAAGAGTGAGTACGGCAGGCGCTGCATAATCAACTAGGGAACGAACGGCGTATATGTAAAATATTTTCAACACTTTGTGTTCCGCTCCTAGATGGGGCCCTTGTGATTGCTCTCATTATATTTAGTCGTGATTTTGCTTTCTCCTTCAGATATTGAATTTGCTTGTTGAATGTCATTTTAGAATCTATCCACACTCCGAGATATTGATATTGTGTAACCCACTGAAGTTTAATGTCTTGAAGGCGTAGGTGCCTGTCTGGAGTATTGCCGTCTAGTCTCATTGCCTTTGACTTCTGCGCAGATATTTTTAGCCCTATAACGCTGCATTTAAATGGTACTTTATCTAATGCACTTTGTGCTTTATTTAGAAGTGAAGGACCTGTAATGACTAATGCTATATCATCAGCATAGCTTAGCAATTTAACCCCTTCTGTAAATGTCATGGTAACAAGGTTTTCCATAAGGATGTTAAAAAAAACTAGGACTGAGGACTCCTCCTTGTGGAGTCCCATTCTCATGCAAGTGGTGGTCCAACACTTGTCCTTGCAACTTTACTCTGGCATACCTGTGACTTAAGTAATCTTGAATCCATGCTAGCATATTTCAATTTGGTGTTGACTTTTTTATATGTAGTGCCTCGCTGGAGTCGAGCCTCCTGCTATCACTGTATCTATCGATGATTTCTGAGTATTTTGTTAAGATTTCTCTGGTGATGGTCTGCTTGTGAGAAGAGGTTATATATTTCTTGATGGAGCCCTGTTGTTTATGCATTGGAAATCGCCTAGAAAGAGACGTTGTTGTCCTGCCTATTTACTGAGTTCTTTGGGACTTACAGTCCCCAAGTGGACATTTGAGTGCATAGACGACGTTGGTTTCCTTCAAGGCGTTCTGCTTGGTGTCTGGGGAGTTTTTCATGATTAGGTTGGCGTTTTTTTTTGGTTTTATAGTAAATTGTCAGTTGTATTTTCTGATTTTTGTCTGTAGGGATAACGTTCCTATCAACAATATCTTTCCTCTGTTTTATGAGCCGTCAAAAAGAAGTTCCTGTAAAATAGTCAAATAGAGGGTACATGTGTTGTGTTCGTTAACTCTTCAGAGGTTGCATGACATTTCACATTTCTTTTTATGATGTCTTCAACAAAACCATTAGAGAAGCCGTCGTTGACTAAGACCTGTCTTACCCTACAGAGTTCTTCATCGACTTGCTTCCACCCTGAGTTTTGGCTGAGAGCACGGTCGACATAAGCGTTGACACGTCTCCTCTTGTACCTATCTGAGCAGTCACTATTGGCATTGAGGCACATTTCTATGTTTGTTTCCTTAGTGTAGACTGCAGTGTGGAAGCCTCTGCTCCTTTACGTGACTGTTACATCTAGAAAGAGCAGCTTCCCATAATCTCCATCTCATAAGTGAAACTCAGCACAGAATTCCGCTTAAATGCCTCCTTCAGCTCCTGCCAACGTCTGGCATCACGTACCTGCGTAAAAATGTCGTCAACATACCTGCAGTATATGGCAGGTTTCAAGTCCATGTCAACTAAGACCTTCTGCTCGATGGAAGTGCGCAAACATGACACCTAGAGGAGAACCCATGGCTCCCCCATCTACTTGCTTATACATGTGCCTATCTGTTCTCAAGAAGAGTGCCTCTTTAGTGCAAGCTTGGAGTAGTTTCCTTAGTGTGTTTTCTGGTATGTCAAGAGGAGTACAAGCCGGATCACGATACACTCTGTCCGCTATCATCCCGATTGTTTTATCCACAGGGACGTTGGTAAACAGTGATTCTACATCCAATGAGGCTCTTATCCCTGTGGCCCGTGTTACCCGCAGTATGTAAACAAATTCCTTTGGAGACTTCAGGTTGAAAGCACAAGGTACATAAGGAGCCAGCAAGCCGTTGAGTCGCTTAGCCAGTCTGTATGTGGGTGTGTAGGTATCTGGCTGATGATTGGCCAGATTGGGTTTCCAGGCATGTGGGCCTTGACATTTCCATACGCATACCCAAGTTTGTATTCCCCAATAACCTTTGGCAGGTGGGGTCCGGATTTCTTGGGATTCACAGTTTCGATCAATCTGTTTACCTTTGTTTCCAATTCGGGTGTAGTGTCCTTCGTTACCTTTTGGAATTTAGTTTGGTCATGTTTAAATGAACCTCATACTCACAAATGAACATACTTTAAATGAGGTTTAAATGAACCTCATACTCTCATATATATATATATATATATATATATATATATATATATATATATATATATATATATATATATATATATATATAAATATATATATATGTATATATATATATATATATATATATATATATATATATATATATATATATATATATATATATTATTAAATATGACCGAAAAAGTAAGATTAATAATTCTAACACGAATTTTCTCAATCTTTCGTACATTTCTTTTCACTGTTGGAGGTAAATCAAAAATCAATTCTCCAAAATTCATTTTTATTTCTAGTCTGACGCGACACGAGCCCGTTTCGTAAAACTTATTACATTTTCAAAGACTTTAGTTTACAAATACACAACTGAATAGAACTTACGCATCTCCGATTTTATATCTACATTTGAGTGAGGTGGAAGGGGTGATGTGGCATTAATCAACACAAGACAGAACAAGAGGTGGCATTAATAGGGTATTAATTTCATCAACACAAAACAGAACAAGAGGTGACATTAATAGGGTATTAATTTCATCAACACAAGACAGAACACGAAACAATGGGTATTGAATAGAAGTGTTTGTAGAAAGCCTATTGGTCCATATTTCTTGATGCTTCTATATTGGAGCGAAGTCTTGAGGTGGGTAGAATATAGTTGTGCAATAATTGGCTGTTGATTGCTGGTGTTGACTTCTTGATGTGTAGTGCCTCGCAAACGTCAAGCCGCCTGCTATCGCTGTATCTATCGATGATTTCTGTGTTGTTTACTAGGATTTCTCTGGCGATGGTTTGGTTGTGGGAAGAGATTATATGTTCCTTAATGAAGCCCTGTTGCTTATGCATCGTTAAACGCCTAGAAAGAGATGTTGTTGTCTTGCCTATATACTGGGTTTTTTGGAGCTTACAGTCCCCAAGAGGGCATTTGAAGGCATAGACGACGTTAGTCTCTTTTAAAGCGTTCTGTTTTGTGTCTGGAGAGTTTCTCATGAGTAGGCTGGCCGTTTTTCTGGTTTTATAGTAAATCGTCAGTTGTATCCTCTGATTTTTGTCTGTAGGGATAACGTTTCTATTAACAATATCTTTCAGGACCCTTTCCTCCATTTTATGAGCTGTGGAAAAGAAGTTCCTGTAAAATAGTCTAATAGGGGGTATAGGTGTTGTGTTAGTTGTCTCTTCAGAGGTTGCATGGCTTTTCACTTTCCTTCTTATGTTTTCTTCGACGAAACCATTGGAGAAGCCGTTGTTGACTAGGACCTGCCTTACCCTACAGAGTTCTTCGTTGACTTGCTTCCATTCTGAGCTGTGGTTGAGAGCACGGTCGACATATGCGTTAACAACACTCCTCTTGTACCTGTCTGGGCAGTCGCTGTTGGCATTTAGGCACATTCCTATGTTCGTTTCCTTAGTGTAGACTGCAGTGTGGAAACCTCCGCTCTTTTCCATGGCTGTTACATCTAGAAAGGGCAGCTTCCCATCCTTTTCCATCTCGTAAGTGAAACGCAGCACGGAACTCTGCTCAAATGCCTTCTTCAGCTCCTGCAGATGTCTGACATCAGGTACCTGTGTAAAAATGTAGTCAACATACCTGCAGTATATGGCCGGTTTCAAGTTCATGTCGACTAAGACTTTTTGCTCGATGGTACCCATGTAGAAGTTTGCAAACAGGACACCTAGGGGAGAACCCATGGCGACCCCATCTACTTGCTTATACATTTGCCCATCCGGGCTCAAGAAGGGTGCCTCTTTAGTACAAGCTTGGAGTAGTTTCCTCAGAATATTTTCTGGTATGTCAAGAGGAGTACAGGCTGGATCACGATACACTCTGTCGGCAATCATTCCGATTGTCTCGTCCACAGGTACGTTGGTAAACAGCGATTCTACGTCCAACGAGGCTCTTATCCCTGTGGCCCGTGTGCCCCGCAGTAAGTCAACAAATTCCTTTGGAGACTTCAGGCTGAAGGCGCAAGGAACATAAGGAGTCAGCAGGCCGTTGAGTCACTTCGCCAGTCTGTACGTGGGTGTGGGTATCTGGCTAATGATTGGCCGAAGTGGGTTTCCAGGCTTGTGTGTCTTGACATTTCCATACGCATATCCAGGTTTATATTCCCCAATGATCTTTGGCAGGTGGAGTCCGGATTTCTTGGCGTTCACAGTTTCGATCAGTTTGTTGACCTTTGCTTTTATTTCGGCTGTAGTGTCCTTCGTTACCCTTTGGAACTTAGTTTGGTCAGAGAGTATGATGTTCATTTTCGCCAGATATTCGTCTTTTTTTAAGAATGACATATATTGGCGACTTGTCACCTCTCCTGACAACTATCTCCTTGTTCTCACGAAGGCTTTTAGCTGCCGCTTTAAGCTCGGGGGACAGTATGGTGCTTCTGTAATTGCCTCGATTCTTTCCTCCTTCTGCAATAAGTTCTGCTTGTAAGGTATCTTTGGTAGTGACCTTCTTTTGTGTCTCGAGGTCGAATATGTCGTCCAACAGAATTTCCAACTCTACTTTCCGGGCCATCTCACTCGGTCTGGACATAACAGGACAGTTTTACCTTACAAAGATACCTTACAAATTAATACCCTATTAATGTCACCTCTTGTTCTGTCTTGTGTTGATGAAATTAATACCCTATTAATGCCACCTCTTGTTCTGTCTTGTGTTGATTAATGCCACATCACCCCTTCCACCTCACTCAAATGTAGATATAAAATCGGAGATGCGTAAGTTCTATTCAGTTGTGTATTTGTAAACTAAAGTCTTTGAAAATGTAATAAGTTTTACGAAACGCGCTCGTGTCGCGTCAGACTAGAAATAAAAATGAATTTTGGAGAATTGATTTTTGATTTACCTCCTACAGTGAAAAGAAATGTACGAAAGATTGAGAAAATTCGTGTTAGAATTATTAATCTTACTTTATCGGTCATATTTAATAATATATGTCTACAGGAAAGACTGCTACCAAAATATACTAATATATATATATATATATATATATATATATATATATATATATATATATATATATATATATATATATATATATATATATATATATATATATATATATATATATATATATATATATATATATATATATATATGTCGTACCTAATAGCCAGAACGCACTTCTCAGCCTACTATGCAAGGCCCGATTTGCCTAATAAGCCAAGTTTTCATGAATTAATTGTTTTTCGTCTACCTAACCTACCTAACCTAACCTAACCTAACTTTTTCGGCTACCTAACCTAACCTAACCAATAAAGATAGGTTAGGTGAGGTTAGGTAGGGTTGGTTAGGTTCGGTCATATATCTACGTTAATTTTAACTCAAATAAAAAAAAATTTACCTCATACATAATGAAATGGGTAGCTTTATCATTTCATAAGAAAAAAATTAGAGAAAATATATTAATTCGGGAAAACTTGGCTTATTAGGCAAATCGGGCCTTGCATAGTAGGCTGAGAAGTGAGTTCTGGCTACTAGGTACGACATATATATATATATATATATATATATATATATATATATATATATATATATATATATATATATATATATATATATATATATATATATATATATATACATATGTATATATATATATATATATATATATATATATATATATATATATTTATATATATATATATATATATATATATATATCCTACTTAAATCGCCCTTTAATTGATCTATTAAAAATGGATCTAAGTTATATAGACCACTGCTAATTACTTTCTGCCAAATTACTTTCTTTTGTGATCTGTATCAAAGCAGATTCAATTTTGTTTCTGTTATAGGTACTTTTACAATTCGTTATTGAAGAAGCCATCTCCCAATCCATTTCGTGAGCCTCTTCTGACAGATGAACAAACAAATCATTAGACAATTGGCCATGTCTTACAGAGTATTTATGTTGCGAAATTCTACATTTCAAATCTTTAGATGTTTGCCCAACATAGAACCTATTACTGTCTTTACAAGGTATTTTATATATGACACAATTATCACTACGAGGGCTGTTCCTAACTAATAGCTTACCAACAGTATTTTCGTAGCTAAACAATACATGTGTATTTAAAAGTTTCAAGGCCTTGATAATATTCTCAAACCCAGAGAAATATGGTAAACATAACACATTCTTTGGGCGAATTCTTTCACTGCATATATTATTATAATATGTACGACGTGCTTTGCTACGGCAAACATCCAAAAAACTCAGTGGGTAACAAAGCTTGAGACCAATCGAATCAATATTCTTAAACTCTTCGTCTAAGAATTCTGGACTCACAACTCGAAGAGCTCTTAAATACATTGAAGAAAAAATTGACTTTTTCACATTGTATCTATGCCCTGAAAAATAATGAACATAAGATAAATTATTCGTAGGTATTCTGTAGACACTAAACTTTAGTGAAGAATCTTCCCTATTAATAAGAACATCTAAGAATGGCAAACATTTATCAATTTCAGTCTCCATAGTAAATTTTATAGAGGTGACTTGATCATTAAGTTTGGCTACAAATTCGTCTGTGTTTACATCTGAAGGCCATATACACAAAATATCATCAACATATCTAAACCATGGAATGATTCCAAGGGTTATTTTTTAAAGAAATTTCTTTTCGAAGAATTCCGTGTACAAGTTTGAAAACAATGGCGATAAAGGATTCCCCATTGCCATTACAAAAGTCTGTAAATAATACTCATTATTAAAGGTAAATTTACATTCTTTAATGCACAACTTAACAAGATTGACAATAATATCAGCAGAAAGAGGTAAGACATGGCTCATTAGTTCACGAGCAAGATAATCAAGAATAACATCAACCGGTACCTTTGTAAACAAGGAACAAACGTCAAAACTGATTAACTTTACATCAGGAGTGACAGGAACACTATTCAATTTGTTAACTAATTCAAGAGAATTTGTCAAATGAGAAGAGGAGATAGTTCCTAACAATGGGGACAAGATTTTGTTAAGCCATTTGGAGAGCTTGTAAGAAATGGATCCCACAGAACTGATGATAGGCCTCATGGGATTGTTAGGTTTATGCGTCTTAACAACCCTTAAGTATATATATATATATATATATATATATATATATATATACATATATATATATATATATATATATATATATATATATATATATATATGTCGTACCTAGTAGCCAGAACGCACTTCTCAGCCTACTATGCAAGGCCCAATTTACCTAATAAGCCAAGTTTTCATGAATTAATTGTTTTTCGACTACCTAACCTAACCTAACTTTTTCTGCTACCTAACCTAACCTAACCTATAGATATAGGTTAGGTTAGGTTAGGTAGGGTTGGTTAGGTTCGGTCGTTAATTTACTACGACTACGTTAATCTACGTTAATTTTAAATACAATAAAAAAAAATTGACGTCATGCATAATGAAATGGGTAGCTTTATCATTTCATAAGAAAAAAATTAGAGAAAAATATATTAATTCAGGAAAACTTGGCTTATTAGGCAAATCGGGCCTTGCATAGTAGGCCAAAAAGTGCGTTCTGGCTACTAGGTACGACATATATATATATATATATATATATATATATATATATATATATATATATATATATATATATATATATATATATATATATATATATATATATATATATATATAAACTTAACAAGTCCATATAGTTATGGTAATGAAGGTAATGAGGTAGTAAATTGATTAAGAAGATCTTTATGTTTACTTAACAACTTCCTCAAGCTGCTATTGAAGAACTTGATGATGTCCTCAAGAGGATTTTTCCTGAGTTTAGTGTATGTTGAAGAATCTAGGCGATCATTCATTTTCGAAATATATTCCTCCTTGTTTAGAATAACAATAGTGCTGGATTTATCAGCCTTTGTTATATGAATGGAGGGGTCGGCTCTTAACTCCTGTAAGCTTCGTCTGAACCTTTCAGGAAAATTGTTTGTTTGAGGCGTCAACATTGAACCATAAACAATACCTTTAATCAGGTTTAGGTCTTGTGGAGAAAGAAAGTTTTGTTTTTCAAGCTGTAACAATGAACTAGCAATCTTAACTGCAGAAGGTTGATTTGAAATGGCAAATGACATACCATAACTCAAAGCAGTAACCACATTTTCACATATCGTCTTGAATGACAAATTCAACACGTTGTTTGGATTGGATTTCTTTGTCTAATCACTATTTTTAATCAAGCTTTCTAACTTGCGCTTAAGAATTTTCTGTAACTGATTAATTTTTCTGCGTAAGTCACTATATATTTCATCCATCAGAAGATTTTTCCAGTCCAAAGGTATTGCGTGATGAAAGTTTCTTTTTGCTGTATCCAGGCTTTTGAAAACAGAACGTTCACTTGATTTTGTAACTTCAATGTGTTTTTTCAAAATGGTATCACAGAAATCACTGAATGGTTCATCACCTGATTTGAGGAGACGGGCAGGTAGCAGAGACTTGGGTACAACTTGCTCACCAAGACATTGTTTCAGGTATTTGAGGCGGGTGCGGGTGCAGTGTGCTTTCACTAGTAGAGTAGCGAAGGTGGTCACGAAGGAAGCAGTCTGAGGGAACAGCATAGCGAAAGAGCGCGTGGTTCTCATTATGTGTGTATATCTCGAAAATAAACACGTGATTAAAAATGTGACAGTGTCAGACCACAGAGGAAAATTGAAACAGAAATTTCAGAAATACATCTTCAGAAGGAGTGGTTTTACAGATCGAGTACTGGACTCGATCTGCCTATTTATGTCCTGAGCCTACTGGGCTCTGTCATATCTACATTTGAAACTGTGTATGGAGTCAGCCTCCACCACATCACTTCCTAGCGCATTCCGTTTGCTAAATACTCTGATACTGAAAAAGTTCTTTCTAATGTCTCTGTGGCTCATTTGGGTACTCAGCTTCCACCTGTGTCCCCTTGTTCGCGTCCCTCCAGTGTTGAATAGTTCATCCTTGTTTACCCGGTTGATTCCCCTGAGGATTTTGTAGGTTGTGATCATGTCCCCCCTTACTCTTCTGTCTTCCATTGTCGTAAGGTGCATTTCCCGCAGCCTTTCCTCATAACTCATGCCTCTTAGTTCTGGGACTAGTCTAGTAGCATACCTTTGGACTTTTTCCAGCTTCGTCTTGTACTTGACAAGGTACGGGCTCCATGCTGGAGCCGCATACTCAAGGATTGGTCTTACATATGTGGTGTACAAGATTCTGAATGATTCCTTACACAGGTTCCTGAACGCCGTTCTGATGTCAGCCAGCCTCGCATATGCCGCAGACGTTATTCTCTCTGTGTCTCTCTATTCAGGAGACAGGTTTGGTGTGATATCAACTCCTAGATCTTTCTCTCTGTCTGTTTCATTAAGTACTTCATCTCCTATTCTGTATCCTGTGTCTGGCCTTCTGTTTCCACTGCCTAGTTTCATTACTTTGCATTTACTCGGGTTGAACTTCAACAGCCATTTGTTGGACCATTCACTCAGTCTATCTAGGTCATCTTGTAGCCTCCTACTATCATCCTCTGTTTCAATTCTCCTCATAATTTTTGCATCGTTGGCAAACATTGAAAGGAACGAATCTATATCCTCTGGGAGATCATTTACATATACCAGAAACAGTATAGGTTCAAGGACTGACCCCTGCGGGACTCCACTTGTAACGTCTCGCCAATCTGAGACCTCACCCCTCAAACAGACTCGTTGTCTCCTTTTGCTTAGGTACTCCTCTATCCACCAGAGTACCTTCCCTTTCACTCCAGCCTGCATCTCCAACTTTCGCACTAGCCTCTTGTGTGGCACTGTATCAAAGGCTTTCTGACAATCCAAAAATATGCATTCTGCCCACCCTTCTCTTTCTTGCCTTATTTCTGTTGCCTGGTGGTAGAATTCAAGTAACCCTGTTAGGCAGGACCTGCCATCCCTGAACCCATGTTGATGCTGTTACAAAGTTCCTTCGCTCCAGATGCTCCACTAGTTTTTTCGCACAATCTTCTCCATCAGCTTGCATGGTATGCAGGTTAGGGACACTGGCCTGTAGTTCAGTGCCTCCTGTCTATCCCCTTTCTTGTATATCGCGACTATGTTAGCTGCTTTCCAAATATCTGGCAGTTCCCTTGTTGCCAGTGATTTGTTATACACTATGGAGAGTGGTAGGCACAGTTCTTTTGCTCCTTCCTTTAGTATCCAAGGGAAGATTTCATCTGGGCCTATAGCCTTTGTCACATCCAACTCTAGTAAACACTTCCTTACTTCCCCGCTGGTAATCTCAAACTCTTCCAGTGATTCCTGGTTAGGTGTGTGTGAGTGTGTGTGTGTGTGTGTGTGTGTGTACTCTCCTAGTTGTATTCCCCTAGTTGAGCTTGTGGGGTAGAGCTCTGGCTCTTTGATCCAGTCTCTCATTTGTCAATCAACTGGTGTACGTGTGTGTGTGTATGTGTGTTTATATACTTACCTAGATGTGCTTGTGGGCTTGAGTGCCGCCTCCCCAAACCCCACAACACATAAGGAAACTGTAAAAGGTTCAGAAGTTTGCAACGAGACTCGTGCTAGTGCTATGAGGGTTGCAGTATGAAGAGCACCTGGAGGAACTGAGCCTTACGACACTAGAAAAAAGGATGGAGAGGGGGGGGGGGATATAATAGGAACGTATAAAATACTCAAAGGGATTGACAGAGTGGACATAGACGAAATGTTCACACGGACTAATAACAGAACGAGGGAACATGGTTGGAAGCTGGAAACTCAGATGAGTCACAGGGATGTTAGGAAGTTTTCTTTTAGTGTGAGAGTAGTGAAAAAATGAATTGTACTTAAGGAGCAGGTTGTTGAAGCAAATTCTATTCATAATGTTAAAACTAGGTATGGTAGGGAAGTAGGGCCAGAGTCATTGCTGTAAACAACTGATGGCTCGATAGGCGGGATCCAAGAGTCAATGCTCGATCCTGCAAACACAATTAGGTAAGCACACAAACACACACACACGTACTCCAGTTGATTGACAGTCGAGAGGCCGGATCAAAGAGCCAGAGCTCTACACCACAAGCACAACTAGGTGGATACAACTAGGAGAGCACACACACACACACACACACACATTGAGTGAGCTCGAGGGTTGAGGGAGGGTGTACACGTTGCGCCGGGCTCGTCAATAAGGCTTCATATTTCAGGACATCAGAGGGATACGCGGGAAATTCGATGTTCAGTGACATTACAAAGTGCAACACACCAATTAGAAACTAGCAAATTTATGGACTGTGTCCGATAGTAAATATTAGACAACTTCAGGGGTACGACATCAGTGCCAGGACAAGCACGTGGGCCACTGCTTGGCCAGAGTGTACACAACTAGATGTGATAGTGAAGAGGATAGTGAAGAAGGGATTCTAAACGTGTAGCATTAGAACTATCGGTGCAAAGAGGAACAAGAAACAGAGTTCTGGTGATAGATAGCGACAAGTTGGAGGGACCTATGCCTGGCAGCGGTGTGGATGGAGACAGCAGGCCTACACTCAACTGTCAACAGTACGTTTAACACCTGTTTGTGCTGTGGGATGTTTTGAATTGGTGGTAAGGTAAGGCCTCTTAAAAAGTCAGTCAAGCGGTGTACAGTGTTATTGTTTTTAAATAGTTAGTTTTAGATATAAGTTAGCAAACAGAAACGAACCTCAAGGGAAATGTTCGGCTCATGT
>NC_091181.1:16215663-16350663 GCF_040958095.1 Procambarus clarkii | reverse complement strand
AGTCAATGCACATTGTCACAACAACAATGGGCTCGAGACCGACCACAAGTACAGTTTATAATTTAAGCAACTGACATATATGGAGGGCTAGTGTCACAATTGATATGTTTATCCTACACATAACCCCCTCTCCCTCATCCAATGGGCAGCAATGGATAGGTTACAATCAAGTCGTTTTTTGCGTTTTATTCAGAGATTAGATCTTATTGGGTGAGGAAAGATATTCATATTTTAAAGAAGGCTTCTTGGCTGATGCTCTCCATTGATGGAAAATATACAACCTTTTGAAAATCAATGTTAGTTTGATCTAGATATTGTAATTAACGAAAGTACTTATGTCATCAGTAAGGTAGAAATTTATGCTACATTTAAAATCCTTTGTCATAAATATAACTGAAGTGAAAACGAAGATATATGCGTTTTGATAGTTACTTGATGGCTAGCTCTGAGAGTGTGAAGCCCTGCACACCAGCCAATAAATTGTATAATTATTTTCCATATATTTTAATTAATCTTAAAAATCTATATGTCAGAAGAAAGGAAGATGTAGCCGTTAATGTGACAACATTTAAAAATATATATCTCTTAAGTTAAATAAATAATACTACCTTATCGCAGGTGTCCGGACACATGAAAACTACCTAGGTATCAGTATCCAGCCAGGCGGGGATCATAGGCTGCACAATACTGATAAATTATGTAATGCACTACTTGCGGTCCATCTCGAAGCCATTTATGATGTGACGACTTATAGTGAATTTTGTAACTAGCTCATCAAGATTGTAACTTGCTTAGCTAAATGAATTGTGAGGATCGGTCCATTTATTTTCTTTCTTTATTATGCACCCCATAATACCCATCCCCTGGGCGGTAGTGTAAAGGATTACAGAGGCACATAATCGGTTCAGGAACTGAACCCTCTAGTTCGTTTAGCTGAGCAAATAACAATCTTTTGACGCTAGTTACAAAATTATTAATGTACACATACTTATGCATACATGTACATATTCATACGTATACATATACATACATATTTAATCACCCACACAAATACACATATCAGTAATCTTTTGTGTCACAAGTGATTCAACAAGAGGCTCACAACAGTCACTATACAAGGCACTTTACATCTTTGAGGAGTCGCACAGTTACTAGTCTTGCTCCACACCCACCCAACTGGGCGGCAGCTTTACAGTTACCTGGTGTTATTCTTCACCTATGTCTTTTTCTGGTTAATCCCTATTTACATTATGCAGTTCAGGTTTCGTCGCCATACTATAGTTTTTAGTTTAGTTAATTTATCACATAATGGGTTCAGGGACTGAACACACAATTTATTTATCTAAGCAAGTTACAATCTTGAGGAGCTAGCCACAAAATTCATAACACATCGTCACATCAACAACATGTGTTCGAGATCGACCACAAGTTCAGTTTCTAAATTAAGCAAATGACATATGTGGAGAGCTAGTGCCACAATTGATATGTTTGTCCTGCACATTTCCACAGTAGTTTGCTTGGGT
Source organism: Procambarus clarkii (assembly GCF_040958095.1). Taxonomy (NCBI): domain Eukaryota; kingdom Metazoa; phylum Arthropoda; class Malacostraca; order Decapoda; family Cambaridae; genus Procambarus; species Procambarus clarkii. The sequence goes on along the minus strand of NC_091181.1, from coordinate 16,349,140 downwards.
TCTTTTAATTATCTTGGATATCATTGAAGAGAACCTCCTAGGTACTATACTGTATATATACTGGTCAGAAGTATATTAATCCCGAGAAATCGTGTAAATTATGTTGTACGAGTGCTTCCAGTTAAGTAACATAGTTCATTTGTGTGCGCGTGTCTTGAAGAGGAAATGTTATTCCCCCCCCCCCCATTGTAAATATTTGTGGGTTTCTCACCATACGGCCGCGGCATACCCTCGCCGCGGTCGAGGGTAAGAACACTGGACTGGAAGTATATACCCAGTATTACAAGTAAACATTAGCAATAACAATTATGGTAAGCTCCTTCACCTATACATAGACAAGAGACTGAACTTCAGCACCCACATACAACACATAAGGGGATGCTCTGAGAGAGAGAGAGGGAGAGTAAAAATATCCACTGAGGTCTGATTAAGTCCTTTTGGGGACCTTAATCACTAGGACGTTCAATGATTAACGCAAAGTGAAGCGTATTCAGATGGTATATTGACAACATTCAGCATATCTCATAATGACCTAGTAGTACTTGGTGCACAAATACCTTTTCCAAAGGAATCGCAAAACATAATTAAACACAACTGTACCGTACAGTGTTATATATTTATTTCAGTTTGAACAATTTTTAACATTAAAGGATAAATCCTTTAATTTGTTGAAATTGGTTTTAACATTCGAAATCTTATTTGTTGATGTTAAATAATATAAGGTTCAAATTTATTAAGATACATACTTTAAAAACTATTTCTATTTGAAATTTAAATAACATAAAAAGAGTACAGAATATAACAAATACCGACTATATAAAAGACCTGACACTTGCAGCACTTAATTATGCTATTGTAACACATTGAAAGTAATAACATTATTTGATAAGGTTATAATAATAATAATAAAAATGTATTAATTAAGTATTTTAAATTATAATTCACAACTTGCTAGCGCACAAGAAACAAATCCACGAATCATCATTACATTCTGTAACACCTACACATGTTTCATGGTGCCAAATATTGCAACGGTCACAGCATACCATCAGCTTCAAATCATTTGGCTTTCTGCAAATGCAGTACAATTCCATCGAGCATGACCGGATGATTCATTTTCTTCTCAGTATCTGAGCTGCAGGGAATGAGATGAGACACTTTCCTTTAAAGTTCTCTTGAAGATGTTGTCTCATTTTGCACATCATACGAGGTTCACCGGATCTACACCACTTGCAGGTGATGCAGCAAACGCCACAGCATAAGTAGTGAAGTTGAGGACTACAACCGTGCGCACCATCTGCCCAGGTGACACTCGTGAGTGCCAGCTGGACAGGTGGCGCGCAGGTGTCTAGTCCTCAAGGGTTTGGGGGGATTTTCCCGGAAGTTTGGCGCGTGTCGGACGCGTGTGAGCGTCCGGTGTTTGGGTATGTGGTCAGGAAAGAGGGGAGGTCATGTTGTTGGGTGCCAGGTGGGCAGGTGGCGCGCGCCATCCTCTGGTGCGCTGTCAGTCTAAGTGAAATGAAAAAAGATACGTGAACAGCGGCAGCAGGAGAAAGGAAATGATGATACTTTTCCCAACTATAAAATGATCTGGAGAGAGAGAGAGAGAGAGAGAGAGAGAGAGAGAGAGAGAGAGAGAGAGAGAGAGAGAGAGAGAGAGAGAGAGAGAGAGAGAGAGAGAGAGAGAGAGAGAGAGAGAGAGAGAGAGAGAGAGAGAGAGAGAGAGAGAGAGAGAGAGAGAGAGAGAGAGAGAGAGAGAGAGAGAGAGAGAGAGAGAGAGAGAGAGAGACAGAAACCACTGACTGCTATGTATATCCCATGCAGTTGTGTTTACAACAAATTATGATTTGTTATAATAATAAGATTGAAGACCAGCTTATGACTGGATATTCTTAAAAAATGCTATTTGAGCAAAGAATGATGATACCATGTTGGTCACATTGCGATACAAGGTTATACATATGATCAGAAATAATACTAAGGCTTTGCACAGAACATCCGGTCTGGGAAGGGTGTAGTGATACTTGATGGTACAGAGAGAGGATGGGGGTGGGAGGGGGTAGGGGTTTGGTGGGGGTGGATGGGGAGAGGGTAAGGCCATCCCACTACCTAGTCCATCCATCTCACAACGTCTCAAACCGCCGCGAAGGTTAGACCTTAACGAGATAGCATGCCGTTTCATTCATTCAGGAGTCTTGAACATTCTGTGACATTGACTTGCTATGATAACGCCGTTGTGTGATACAAGGTCTGCACAGCAGTAATGGGTGTAGGAAGAAGAGGTGATGGAGACACGCATACATTTCAATGATATTTATTTGAGCCAGCAGATGTTGTGATCACAGTTAACAAGAATAATTTGTAGGTAGAGATCGCATCTCCGTGACGATGTGAAATGTTTCCCTCTTTTAGTAAACGTTAACCTACTGTCTTTGACTGAGTTTACTAAGTGATGTGCCATGTGGTGACACTTCTCAGGTCGATGTGATGGTATGTGATCCTGGTCCGTACCACTCTAGAAGGTAAGGGGAAGAGGGGTGCCCCACTCTAGAAGGTAATGAAGGGGATGGGGAGGGGGCCCCCCTGATGGTATGGGAGGGGTGGGGGTGATTGACGATGCTGACTGTAGCTACATCTCTCCTTCCTTAACGAAAACGCAGAGGGTAATGGATACCCAACCACTTCCGCCGTGTCTGAGGAAGTAATGGCTGTCATTGCCTACCCTCCGGGAGGGGAAGATATAACCAAACTACTTGGAAATGCACTTCAGTTACCCTCTAACCAGTGACCAGTACGCACACCCCTCCGCGGACATTGAAAAACGCTTAAGGGTAATGGTTCACATCCGTCCAACTCTGTCACCTATACACTCCTTCGCCACCAACTGTTTGCCTCATCTCATTCACAACTTAAGAGTGACTGCTCTCCTCCACACTTCCCTCATGGAGCATCTCCAAACACAGCTGCATAACTCGAAGAAAATAGACTTGAAAAAACGATTAAGGCAAATGGACCACATCCCTCCTGCTGGACTCTACTCTCTCACCCTCTCCCACTTACGGCTTCCTGTAGAGGGAGCTAATGGTTTGTCAAAACCGCAAATGGCCCCAGAGCAGTCTCACGACGAGGGGAAGCTCCCCTCACCCTTCCATCCCTCCCTCACTCCCTCCCTCACCCCTCCCCCCACCCCAAACAACATATCCGCTATGTTGGGACCCCTCTCACCAAAACTCAGCCTCTACATAGCATACTATCATCAACAACTATTATCTTCACACAGGATTAAGTCTACGCCAAACACACATACATATTCATTTACTCTTTACTCTTATTCCACTCCTATCCTTGTATTTCTTACTCTACCACATACTCTCCTACATCCCCAACAACATGACCTCCCCTCTTTTCTGACCACGTACCCAAACACCGGACGCTCACACGCGTCCGACACGCGCCAAACTTCCGAGAAAATTCCCCCAAAACCCTTTAGGACTACGACGACGCGCGCCACCTGCCCACCTGGCACCCAACAACATGACCTCCCCTCTTTCCTGACCACATACCCAAACACCGGACGCTCACATGCGTCCGACACGCGCCAAACTTCCAGGAAAATCCCCCCAAACCCTTGAGGACTAGACACCTGCGCGCCACCTGTCCAGCTGGCACTCACGAGTGTCACCTGGGCAGATGGTGCGCACGGTCGTAGTCCTCAACTTCACTACTAGCATATACCCCACTCATACTTGAGTCCCTGTGTCTGCTGACATTCATTATATTGCATATCAGCTTATCATCCTGGCAATTAGCAAGAGCACACAAGATAACTGCAGTAGATTTGGATGGTAATTTATGCCTGGTGTCGTATATGTTAATTTGTCCAGTTACTCTAATGTTGGAAACGTTGATGGTTGGTGACCCAGTGACAACCATCAACTTGGATAATTTGAATAAATTCACTAATTGTAACTGGCCAGGAGAGGTCCCGCTACAACTCTGGGTCATCGGTACAACGCTGGGTCATGAAGGCCTTCTACGCTTGGCACAGTTTCATGAGGTCCCATGCAGATTTTATATGAACGTCAGAGAGCTGCAGATTTGTTCCAATGTTCATTATCTCGTCATCTGTTAAATCATTTAACATTGTCGAATGTGAAGCACTGTTATCACTCTCCTTATTGTTGCATTGGTGTGAGGAGTGGCAGAGATTGGTGCAGTTTATTTTTTCTTTAAATAGGGACATATATTTGTACTGCAGATACCAGTACAGTTGCACCGTTTCTTTATATATTTTATACTTGGGTTAGCAAGGCGAGACGCTTCTCTTAACGTGATACTATTGGTATCATATAGAAATAGTTTTTAAAGTATGTATCTTAATAAATTTGAACCTTATATTATTTAACATCAACAAATTAGATTTCGAATGTTAAAACCAATTTCAACCAATTATAGAATTTATCCTTTAATGTTAAAAAATTTTCAAACTGAAATAAATATATAACACTGTACGGTACAGTTGTGTTTGCCTGCCACAGCCTGCCACAGCCTTGACAGCACGGAGCCTCTCTCTACATTGGCGACCCAGTCTGGCTAAAACATTGCGGTACAGTAGAACCTCAAGACCAAGGTATTTGTATCTGGTAACATAGTCGAGCTGAGAGCCATCATCCAACTGCATTTTGCGAACGGCCCCACCCCGTCTGGGTGGGTGTCGGTTCAGGATCTTTGTTTTCTCTACTGAGATGACTACGCATAGTACCTGACATGTGTACAATACAGAGTTCAGAATATTTTGGGTGTTGGTATACCCATTGGTGTGGATCAGTATATCATCCACATATCTAATGATCTGTTCGCTGGACCTTCTAGTTACTAAGTTTAAAAGTGCATTGATTAACACATTGAACAGAGTACGACTGAGGACACCTCCCTGTGGAGTGCCAAGTTCAAAATCTCTCTTTACACGCCTATGCCCTTGGAACAGTACAGATGACTTCCTGTTGGACAGATAGCCTCTTATCCACCGTAGAAGCCATCCTCCAATATTCATTTTAGCAAGTTCTCTCAGAATGACGTGTGGGTTAGCAATGTCAAAGGCTGACTTAAGATCTAGGAAAGTGGTATATGACCTATCAGTATGCAGGGTGAAGAATGTGGTAATACAGTGATGTACACTCTTTCCATGCGTAAAGCCATATATCTGGGGAGACAACATATTAATTTTGTAAAGGAGACGGTTGAGAACCATCCTCTCAAGACACTTATAGAGACAACTAGTGAGGGAGATTGGGCGAAAAGCACTCGGCTGGTGAGGTTTAGGAATGGGAATAATAACACTGTTGGTCCATGACTTAGGAAGCTCCCCATTTACATAGCTCATATTATACAATTGAAGCAAGGGATACCCTGGAACTAGCAGAAGCATATGCAGTTTGCCGTAAGTAACTCCATCCTTCCCGGGTGATGTAGCTTTGCCTTTATGTAGAGCAGAGTCTAGTTCGTATTCAGTAAAAAGCATGTCACAGTCATCCTCTTGATGACGCATGAAGTCAAGGAGCCTTGCCCTATCAGTATATCTATTGTTTAATTCATTCTGTGAGGGTAGAGGAAAACTGTCAAAGCTGGAAGTCGTGGCCCAAGCATCAACAAGCTCATTTGCTCTGTGCAGAGGATTAGGGTACGAGATCTCTGCAGCATTTTTCCCATTGACCTTGTTGATATCCTTCCATGCCCGACTTAGTGGCGTGTGAGAATTGAGACCATGGACACAAGTTTTCCAGTCTGTCTGCCTCAGCTCCACCATACGTTCCCTGGCATTAGCCAGAGCCGCTTGAAAGAGCCGAAGCATTTCGGCAGTGCAGGTCCTTCTACAAGCTAGTCCAATTATTCTGGCAGTGCGTTTTAGTGTATGCAATTTAGAATCATTATAATAAACATAAGTGCTATGACCAGTGTAATTTGGGTTACGTGGCCTGGACGATGGTTCAAGTGATTCTATAAACTGCTCGATAGTACTTGTGAGCTCATTGTTAAAATCTTCAACTGATGAAGGCTCAGATGAACTGCACCAATCTGACACATGAGCAACCAGATTGTCTCGTTGATCGATGGGCAGAGCCAGCCTCTTCCGCTTGAACACTCCACCAGGGAGGATAGAGCTGCCAATGCTTACAGTGGCTAACATGGCCAGATGATCAGACGCCATATCTGGCACTATTGACGAGGCGCACACGGTGTGGGAGACATTGAAACCGAGACATAGATCAAGAATACCTCCGTAGATATTCGTCGGTTCAAGGTCACCCACAACCTGTGCATCATCGTGACTACCTAATAGTGACACCAGTTGGTTGCCGTTACGATTATTGAACTGCGAATTACCCATATTCCTATGCCTATCGTTATAATCACCTATAATGATGGTAGGCTCAGTCTGAATACAGATAGGAAGGTCAGCATAATTAAAGTTACAAGGAGTTGATTATTTAGTGCATAGTTGTTTTTCTTTAATTGGATGATAGAGGGGGAGTCTTTAACGTGATTGGGAATACATACATACACACATACATACATACATACATACATACATACATACATACATACATACATACATACATACATACATACATACATACATACATACATACATACATACATACATACATACATATATACATACATACATACATACATGCGTACATACATACATACATACATACATACATACATACATACATACATACATACATACATACATACATACATACATACATACATGCGTACATACATACATACATACATACATACATACATACATACATACATACATACATACATACATACATACATACATACATACATACATGCGTACATACATGCATACATACATACATACATACATACATACATACATACATACATACATACATACATACATACATACATACATACATACATACATACATACATACATGCATACATACATGTGTACATACATACATACTACATACATACATACTACATACATACATACATGCGTACATACATACATACATACATACATGCATGCGTACATACATACATACATCCATACATACATACATACATGCATACATGCATACATACATGCATACATGCATACATACATACATACATACATACATACATACATACATACATACATACATACATACATACATACATACATACATACATACATACATACATACATACATACATACATACATACATACATACATACATACGTCCAGTCAGCATATAGCTATTTCGGGACAAAATCCAATACAGTTTATATTGGTGAGACGCCACTGTGATGAGGAGTTTAAATACCACAGGAACTGTAGGTTAATGTGTGACATAGGTGAGGTTAGATGAGGCATCTACAAGCATCAGCTGGAGGCTGATGGAGTGTTGTGGAGGCTGGTGGTACTATGCCCAGATGTTGGAGGGTGGATTTGACTCTCCCCCCTCCCCCCACATTGACCGCAGTACGTCTAAGGTTCCTTTCCACTCTCGCTTACCAAGGGTATAACCCCCACCCAACCTCCCACCCAACACACACACACATGCATCAGATTCTTAACTTACAATATTTATGATTTACCAATTTATGTTACTACACTGACTCTCAATTTCACAATATTGTATAAACTTTCATGAATCGCTAGTCTTTGGGTCATCCAATAATGTTAGCAGACTTCTAGATGTTACCACTGCTAGGTTTAGGCTCGGCTACAAGTACCTCTGGGAGTTTGTAACATCTGATGATGTAGATTTGACTAAATGTAAGCTCTGTCAGCAGAACTATTCGCATACTTTGTGTCATTATATAATGGAATGTGAAAAAATCGCGGAATTTAAAGATAACAACATCAATAGTGTCCATGAAATGTGTAAGTACTTCATTCATAATGATGTGCTGCACGAAATCTTAGCGAAGTATCCAAAATTTGCTTACTGTAGGTAATGCATGCACATGACTGTAAAGCTGCCGCCCAGTTGGGTAAGTGTGCAGCACATGACTGTAAAGCTGCCGCTCAGTTGGGTGGGTATAGAGCACATGACTGTAAAGCTGCCGCCCAGTTGGGTGGGTGTGGAGCAAGACTAGTAACTGTGCGACTCCTCATAGATGTAAAGTGCCTTGTATAGTGACTGTTGTGAGCCTCTTGCTGAATCACTTGTGACAAAAGATTACTGATATGTGTATTTGTGTGGGTGAATAAATATGTATGTATATGTATATATGTATACGTATGAATATGTACATGTATGCATAAGTATGTGTACATTAATAATTTTGTAACTAGCGTCAAAAGATTGTTATTTGCTTAGCTAAACGAACTGGAGGGTTTAGTTCCTGAACCGATTATGTGCCTCTGTAATCCTGTATACCACCGCCCACGGGATGTGTATTATGGGGTGCATAATAAAGAAAGAAAATGAATGGACTGAACCCCACAATTCATTTAGCTAAGCAAGTTACAATCTTGATGAGCTAGTTACAAAATTCACTATAAGTCGTCACATCATAAATGGGTTCGAGATGGACCACAAGTAGTGCATTACATAATTTATCAGTATTGTGCAGCCTGTGATCCCCGCCTGGCTGGATACTGATACCTAGGTAGTTTTCATGTGTCCGGACACCGGCGATAAGGTGGTATTATTTATTTAACTTAAGAGATATATGTTTTTAAATGTTGTCACATTAACGGCTACATCTTCCTTTCTTCTGACATATAGATTTTTGAGATTAATTAAAATATATGGAAACTAATTATACAATTTATTGGCTGGTGTGCAGGGCTTTACACTCTCAGAGCTAGCCATCAAGTAACTATCAAAACGCATATATCTTCGTTTTCACTTGTTATATTTATGACAAAGGTTTTTTAAATGTAGCCTATATTTCTACCTTTCTGATGACAAATAGTTTCGTTAATTACAAAATCTAGATCAAACTAACATTGATTTTCAACAGCTTGTATATTTTCCATCAATGGAGAGCATCAGCCAAGAAACCTTCTTTAAAATATTAATATCTTTCCTCACCCAATAAGATCTAATCTCTGAATAAAACGCAAAAAACGACTTGATTGTAACCTATCCACCGCTGCCCATTGGATGGGGGAGAGGGGGTTATGTGTAGGATAAACATATCAATTGTGACACTAGCCCTCCATATATGTCAGTTGCTTAAATTATAAACTGTACTTGTGGTCGGTCTCGAGCCCATTGTTGATGTGACAATGTGCATTGACTTTTGTAACTAGGTTATCAGGATTATAACCTGCTTGGCTATATGAATTGTGGGGCTCAGTCCCTGAGCCCATTTTGTGCCTCTGTAACACTCCACTATCGCCCATAGGATGGGTATGGGGTGCATAATAAATGAACTAAACTAAGCTCTGCCTTTTTGATAACATATACAATTATAAGCTTTATTTGTGGATCTCAATTAATTAAACAATATATCACAGAGGCTGTAGGGTTCGGTGAGATGAGCGAAAAGACATGGGAGATTTTACATAAGTACAGTGCATGGTAGTTTAAATAGCGAACGCATGTCAACGAATAACGAGTATATATAACAAAACTATTGTCCTATGAAGTCGATTTAACTTCCAAACGTATATTTTTTAATAAATGTTTTCTGGCTAGTTATGTTAGATTTTATTAAAAATACGTATTCTACTTGTTAACATTATAATTTAAATTTGTGCAGAGAAGTGCGACAACTGGATATGCCAACAAACACTTTCCAAACACATGATATATCTTGGATAAGTCGCTCCACAACATTGACGCTTGGACCGTCGACTTTCTTTGATGCTACTTATTTCATAATGCAATTATATCAGTTTGGAGTAAATATATGTTTTCTCATGTTCTGCATTCAGCACCCACATTATAGTGAGTAAATATACCATATTACTTCATTACTTAAATAATGCTAGGAGGGTTTGAGTAGCTTTGGGTCTTTAGTGGACAAAATCTCCAATAGATGGGGCGAGAGTCGCCCCCATCTCTCTCGCCCGAGCAAGAGTCGAAACTTAATTTAAAATTGATATATCTTTGTTCTCGAACATGATATATTTCATTTGGTGCAATCATAATAATGTTCATATCTCGGTCTTTCTGGAGGCATATAAGATTTTAGGCTTTATTAGCGTATCTTTGTTAATTATACAATATAACGGCAAGTGCGTAGGCGTCTACACTCCATGCCCGACAAGCTACTGAGCGCTACTATAAAAACATGTATCTTCACTTGAGCTATAAATATGTATATTGTAATGTATTTAAAATGAAGCTCTTATTTCTATCTTGCTTAAGACATATAAAACATTTGTGTTTATTAACGAATTTACGTGAAATATACATTGATCTGAGAGAGAGTTGCTCTGTCTTTCAGTCTGTACGGGGTGGGAGCTCCATAATTTTTAAAATACATGTATCTTCATTAGAACTTTAAATATGTCTATGGTATAGTGTTTAGAGTGATGCTTATATGTCTGCCTTTCTTGAGACATATAAAACATATATGCTTATTAACGAATTCACGTGAAATAAACATTGTTCTGAGAGAGAGTTGCTCGGTCGATTAATCTGTCCGGTGTCAAAGCTCGGCTATTATAAAAGTACACGTATCTTTGCTTTAAATTTAAATATGCCCATGGTAAGGTATTTAGAATGAAGCTTATATTTATATCTTTCTTGTGACATATAAAACTCTTACGTTTATTAAGGAATCTGTGTGAAATAGGCATGGTTCTGAGATGAATGCTGCGGTTTTCGAGCTCAACGAGCGATGAAAACTGCCACTTTTATCAAACTACAAATATCTTCGGTTTTACTTAAAATATTTGTCTGGTAGAGGTTTAACATATAGTTTGCGTTTTTATGTTTCTTCTGACAAATAAATAATTTTGGTTTAATAAGTCATCAAGATGTTTTCAACAATATTTCACTTTTATTTTATGTGAACAATGTATTTCAACAATACAATACAACAAATACACACATTGGTACATTATTGCAAAGGCACTATACTATATATATATATATATATATATATATATATATATATATATATATATATATATATACATATATATATATATATATATATATATATATATATATATATATATATATATATATATATATTTATATATATATATATGTCGTACCTAGTAGCCAGAACGCACTTCTCAGCCTACTATGCAAGGCCCGATTTGCCTAATAAGTCAAGTTTTCCTGAATTAATATATTTTCTCTAGTTTTTTTCTTATGAAATGATAAAGCTACCCATTTCATAATATATGAGATCAATTTTTTTTATTGGAGTTAAAATTAACGTAGATATATGACCAAACCTAACCAACCCTCCCTAACCTAACCTAACCTATCTTTATAGGTTAGGTTAGGTTAGGTAGCAGAAAAAGTTAGGTTAGGTTAGGTTGGTTAGGTAGTCGAAAAACAATTAATTCATGAAAACTTGGCTTATTAGGCAAATCGGGTCATGCATAGTAGGCTGAGAAGTGCGTTCTGGCTACTAGGTACGACATATATATATATATATATATTACTATATATATATATATATATATATATACATATATATATTATTAACCCTTAAACTGCGCATGGCGTATATATACGCCCTGAGTAACATGTCCCATGGTGCGCATGGCGTATATATACGCCATAGGGTGCCAGGCCTGTTTCAAATGGCCCGCGGCTACATGGGGTTCACAGTAGCTTCCTCAGGGCTCTTGTAAACAGATGCCATTTTAAAAAAAAACCGTGGGCAATATTCTCAGGTGTGAGAGGCACAGTACTGTTGGAGCAACCAAGGCCGGCGCACGCAGCATGAGCGAACAGCATTGATGTTCAGCTTGTGACCACAGCATCGCCGAAAAATGTCAAAATAAATATATAATTGTTATTATTTAGCGATGACAATATTACAGATGACCAATGACTGTGATATAAATAACCAGGGTTGTGATAATAGCAGGATTGTTGTAATAATTAGCGCTGTGTGAGGAGTGATGCTGAGAGACGGAGGGAGACAGCATCGTTTACTGACTGTGTGGCCACCTGTTGTTGTTTGCGTTCGCCATACCAGGTCAGTGGTTCTCTATGGTGAACACAAATGTAGATACTTATATATAATGTGTGTATTAGTGTAATAACAGCAAAAGGATTATGCTGGGAGGAGCCATATGGGTGACGGAGGTGACGTCGTCTGCACGATTTCTCTAGCTGTTTAGAGGGTGGCCACTATGCTCTTTGAGCGCTCTACAAGCTTAGGTGTACAGTTACGGTGAATAAAACATGTAGATATTTATATATAATATGTGTATATAGGGTAATAACACTGCAAAAGGTATTGTTGGGGGAGAAAGTTTAGTGCGTGTGAACTTGAAAGAGTGAGGGAGCCGCCAGCCGCCATCTGTGTATAGCGACGACTCTTAGTGACTGAACTAACTATATCAGCTTAGCTGTACAGTTGTGGTGAACAAAATATACACATACTTATATATAACGTCTGTATATAGTGTAATAACATCACAACTGGTACTGTTGGGGGAGAAAGTTAAGTGCGTGTGTTGAGGGAGTGGCAGCGAGTGGCTGGCTGGTGTGTGGCGGTAACTCCTCGTTGCTTTTCGACTCTCAATACCAACTTAGTGGTTCGTTATGGTGACCAAAACATGCCAATACTTATATATAACCTGTGTATAGAGTGTAATAGCAGCAAAACTATTTGTTTATTGTTTTATAAACATAATAATTGAATTACTAATATGCACATCATACTTTTGAGTATAGCGATTATTAACCACTTTTATTATATAAATATATTACAATACACACTATTGAATAATATTACTGCAAAAAAACTAAGAAAAAATCAATCGGAGACATTGAAACAATTAGGTAATAATATCTTTGTGGCAACTCCCATCTGTCAACGCGGGTGACGCTGACCGGGTCTGACGACCACTCTGTCAACGCCCACTTTTTGCCAGACTTCATCGGTCAACTGCGCCCAAAATATGTCACCTACGATTTTTTTTTTATTTTTTCCGTGCTCAGGGGACACACATTAACATGTTTAGAAGACGAAAAAAAATTTTGGAATTTTTTTTTTCTTGCGCACAGGGGTGTAAATGTCCATATGACCCCTGAGCAGTGTAAGGGTTAAATATGACCGAAAAAGTAAGATTAATAATTCTAACACGAATTTTCTCAATCTTTCGTACATTTCTTTTCCCTGTTGGAGGTAAATCAAAAATCAATTCTCCAAAATTCATTTTTATTTCTAGTCTGACGCGACACGAGCGCGCATAATATGGAATAATATGCATATGCATATGCCTTCAAATGCCCTCTTGGGGACTGTAAGCTCCAAAAAACCCAGTATATAGGCAAGACAACAACATCTCTTTCTAGGCTTTTAACGATGCATAAGCAACAGGGCTCCATTAAGGAACATATAATCTCTTCCCACAACCAAACCATCGCCAGAGAAATCCTAGTAAACAACACAGAAATCATCGATAGATACAGCGATAGTAGGCGGCTTGACGTTTGCGAGGCGCTACACATCAAGAAGTCAACACCAGCAATCAACAGCCAATTAATGCACAACTATATTCTACCCACCTCAAGACTCCGCTCCAATATAGAAGCATCAAGAAATATGGACCAATAGGCTTTCTACAAACACTTCTATTTAATACCCATTGTTTCGTGTTTTGTCTTGTGTTGATGAAATTAATACCCTATTAATACCACCTCTTGTTGTGTCTTGTGTTGATGAAATAATTACCCTATTAATGCCACCTCACCCCATCCACCTCACTCAAATGTAGATATAAAATCGGAGATGAGTAAGTTCTATTCAGTTGTGTATTTGTAAATTAAAGTCTTTGAAAATGTAATAAGTTTTACGAAACGCGCTCGTGTCGCGTCAGACTAGAAATAAAAATGAATTTTGGAGAATTGATTTTTGATTTACCTCCAACAGTGAAAAGAAATGTACGAAAGAATGAGAAAATTCGTGTTAGAATTATTAATCTTACTTTTTCGGTCATATTTAATAATATATGTCTACAGGAAAGACTGCTACCAAAATATACTAATATATATATATATATATGACAATGTCAGACCACGAAGGAAAAATGAAACAGGAAATTTCCTTAAGTACTTTCGTATATTAAATACATCTTCAGAAGGTCATTTTACAGATCGAGTGATGGGTATAAATAGGTAGGAGAGAGTGGTGAAGTAAGGTGAGGTACAATACTTGGACAACGCAGAAGGCCCATGACAGAATTATGTTTCTGTTAACAGAAACATAATTGAATCCGCTTTGATACAGATCACCAAAGAAAGTAATTTGAATATTAGCAGTGGTCTATATAACTTAGATCCATTTCTAATAGATCAGCTAAAGGGCGATTTAAGTAGAATCATTGAAAAACATTTGTCTCACTAATTTATTGTATATATTTACCTCTTTATGTTATAATTACCTATGTATTATGCTTGTATGTCTGCTGTATCAGATGGGCCATTGGGCTACATCGGATGGGCCTATTGGGTGCATCTGATGGGCCAATGGGCCTTCTGCGTTGTCCAAGTATTGTACCTCACCTTACTTCACCACTCTCTCCTGCCTATTTATACCCATCACTCGATCTGTAAAATGACCTTCTGAAGATGTATTTAATATACGAAAGTACTTAAGGAAATTTCCTGTTTCATTTTTCCTTCGTGGTCTGACATTGTCACATTCTTAATCACGTGTTTATTTTCGTGATATACACACACATATATATATATATATATATATATATATATATATATATATATATATATATATATATATATATATATATATATATATATATATATATATATTAGTATATTTTGGTAGCAGTCTTTCCTGTAGACATATATTATTAAATATGACCGAGAAAGTAAGATTAATAATTCTAACACGAATTTTCTCAATCTTTCTTACATTACGCTTCACTGTTGGAGGTAAATCAAAAATCAATTCTCCAAAATTCATTTTTATTTCTAGTCTGACGCGACACGAGCGCGCATAATATGGAATAATATGCATATGCATATGCCTTCAAATGCCCTCTTGGGGACTGTAAGCTCCAAAAAACCCAGTATATAGGCAAGACAACAACATCTCTTTCTAGGCTTTTAACGATGCATAAGCAACAGGGCTCCATTAAGGAACATATAATCTCTTCCCACAACCAAACCATCGCCAGAGAAATCCTAGTAAACAACACAGAAATCATCGATAGATACAGCGATAGTAGGCGGCTTGACGTTTGCGAGGCGCTACACATCAAGAAGTCAACACCAGCAATCAACAGCCAATTAATGCACAACTATATTCTACCCACCTCAAGACTCCGCTCCAATATAGAAGCATCAAGAAATATGGACCAATAGGCTTTCTACAAACACTTCTATTTAATACCCATTGTTTCGTGTTTTGTCTTGTGTTGATGAAATTAATACCCTATTAATACCACCTCTTGTTGTGTCTTGTGTTGATGAAATAATTACCCTATTAATGCCACCTCACCCCATCCACCTCACTCAAATGTAGATATAAAATCGGAGATGAGTAAGTTCTATTCAGTTGTGTATTTGTAAATTAAAGTCTTTGAAAATGTAATAAGTTTTACGAAACGCGCTCGTGTCGCGTCAGACTAGAAATAAAAATG
Source organism: Procambarus clarkii (assembly GCF_040958095.1). NCBI lineage: Eukaryota > Metazoa > Arthropoda > Malacostraca > Decapoda > Cambaridae > Procambarus > Procambarus clarkii. The sequence goes on along the minus strand of NC_091181.1, from coordinate 16,333,346 downwards.
AATTTTGGAGAATTGATTTTTGATTTACCTCCAACAGTGAAAAGAAATGTACGAAAGAATGAGAAAATTCGTGTTAGAATTATTAATCTTACTTTTTCGGTCATATTTAATAATATATGTCTACAGGAAAGACTGCTACCAAAATATACTAATATATATATATATATATGACAATGTCAGACCACGAAGGAAAAATGAAACAGGAAATTTCCTTAAGTACTTTCGTATATTAAATACATCTTCAGAAGGTCATTTTACAGATCGAGTGATGGGTATAAATAGGTAGGAGAGAGTGGTGAAGTAAGGTGAGGTACAATACTTGGACAACGCAGAAGGCCCATGACAGAATTATGTTTCTGTTAACAGAAACATAATTGAATCCGCTTTGATACAGATCACCAAAGAAAGTAATTTGAATATTAGCAGTGGTCTATATAACTTAGATCCATTTCTAATAGATCAGCTAAAGGGCGATTTAAGTAGAATCATTGAAAAACATTTGTCTCACTAATTTATTGTATATATTTACCTCTTTATGTTATAATTACCTATGTATTATGCTTGTATGTCTGCTGTATCAGATGGGCCATTGGGCTACATCGGATGGGCCTATTGGGTGCATCTGATGGGCCAATGGGCCTTCTGCGTTGTCCAAGTATTGTACCTCACCTTACTTCACCACTCTCTCCTGCCTATTTATACCCATCACTCGATCTGTAAAATGACCTTCTGAAGATGTATTTAATATACGAAAGTACTTAAGGAAATTTCCTGTTTCATTTTTCCTTCGTGGTCTGACATTGTCACATTCTTAATCACGTGTTTATTTTCGTGATATACACACACATATATATATATATATATATATATATATATATATATATATATATATATATATATATATATATATATATATATATTAGTATATTTTGGTAGCAGTCTTTCCTGTAGACATATATTATTAAATATGACCGAGAAAGTAAGATTAATAATTCTAACACGAATTTTCTCAATCTTTCTTACATTACGCTTCACTGTTGGAGGTAAATCAAAAATCAATTCTCCAAAATTCATTTTTATTTCTAGTCTGACGCGACACGGGCGCGTTTCGTAAAACTTATTACATTTTCAAAGACTTTAGTTCACAAATACACAACTGAATAGAACTTACGTATCTCCGATTTTATATCTACATTTGAGTGAGGTGGAAGGGGTGAAGTGGCATTAACACAAGACAGAACAAAATGTGGTATTAATAGGGTATTAATTTCATCAACACAAGACAGAACAAGAGTATTAATAGGGTATTAATTTCATCAACACAAGACAGAACACGAAACAATGGATATTGAATAGAAGTGTTTGTAGAAAGCCTATTGGTCCATATTTCTTGATGCTTCTATATTGGAGCAGAGTCTTGAGGTGGGTAGAATATAGTTGTGCAATAATTGGCTGTTGATTGCTGGTGTTGACTTCTTGATGTGTAGTGCCTCGCAAACGTCAAGCCGCCTGCTATCGCTGTATCTATCGATGATTTCTGTGTTGTTTACTAGGATTTCTCTGGCGATCGTTTGGTTGTGGGAAGAGAAATCTTCTTCCCACAACCAAACCATCGCCAGAGAAATCCTAGTAAACAACTCAGAAATCATCGATAGATACAGCGATAGCAGGCGGCTTGACGTTTGCGAGGCACTACACATCAAGAAGTCAACACCAGCAATCAACAGCCAATTATTGCACAACTATATTCTACCCACCTCAAGACTCCGCTCCAATATAGAAGCATCAAGAAATATGGACCAATAGGCTTTCTACAAACACTTCTATTCAATATCCATTGTATAGCACAAATAGGTGAGTACACACACACACAGGTCTGCTGAGAGTCGGGACCCAAGAACTGGAACGCAACCCCACATAAGTTCAACTAGGGTTACAATTAGGTGAGCTCTCACACAAACTCACACACTAGGAAGTTCTTTCCACACAACTTCCCCAAGAAAGAAGATAGACAAGAGGCACTGAACTACAGGCCAGTGTCCCTAACCTGCATACCATGCAAGCTGATGGAGAAGATTGTGCTAAGAAAGCTAGTGGAACTTCTGGAGCGAAAGATCTTTATAGTACAGCATGAACATGGGTTGAGGGATGGCAAGTCCTGCCTCACAAGGTTAATTGAATTCTACGACCAGTCAACAAAAATCAGGCAAGAAAGAGAAAGATGGGCAGACTGCATATTTTTTGGATTGCCAGAAAGCCTTTGATACAGTACCACACGAGAGGCTAGTGAAAAAACTGGAGAGGACGGCTGGAGTGAAAGGGAAGGTACTCCAATGGATAAGGGAGTACCTAAGCAACAAAAGACAGCAAGTCACTTTCAGGGGGTGAGGTCTCAGACTGGCGAGACGTCATGTTACGGCCCTACTGGGACGCAACCGGGTTCTTCTCTGATGGTAGCTGAGTTTGGGAATCTGGCCCCAAATTAGTAGAGGCTTTTAAGGGGTGAACCTCGTAACGCAAGTTAAAACAATAGGGGAGGTACACAAATACTCTAGTTTTCTGATATATGTATTTTCTCTTATATATATTCCTTTATACCCATATAATATATATATATATATATATATATATATATATATATATATATATATATATATATATATATATATATATATATATATATATATATATATATTCCCACCACCATATGTAAAAAGACCCAGGAATTATTACTACACTATTATATAAAGTTTAGTCTTCCTCTGAAGACACTTGACACTCTGTCACGCTCAGTCTGGTAGTCCTGGTTCCTTCTTCCGTGGCCTATGATGACTACTACGAATCTACCCTGGCCACAGGCCAGCCAAATCACAGTCCCACTGGGTGCTTCGCCGTGATGGCCTTCAACCACAATCCGGCCTGTAGCTGGCAGGTATCGATCAGCCTCGCTGTTTAGGCCACTCTAAGACTGATACTAGGGTTGCGAGCCCTAGGCAGGAGCCTCGTGTCACTCGCTGGCCACTCTCCTCATTCAGCACCACAGTGGGTAGTCTCTTCCACCAGCCAGCCCTGGATAAGGCGATTCCCGACACTGCCACTCCTCAGGCAGGCTATTATACTTTCAACAGTGTTCGTCCGGGGATGGCTCACAGCTTCTTCAAAGCAGACTGGTGAAGAGACCTTGGCTGCCTTGGGTAGACTGATCCATCGTCCAACATAGCAGTCCAAGGTCGACTCTGCAAGCAGACACGTCATTAGTATACTGAAACACTACCTGGGACCACTAGGAAACTTCACTTACTAGCTTAGACAGAAACGTCCACCTCTTCACTCCATAGATGGCGTTCACTGTCTAAGCACTACCTCACCAGAGGTCAGCAGCGGCTACTCCACGAGCCAATTAAGACGGGAATCCAGCGCCTATTGCCGGCATATCCTGTCACCACTAGATGGCGTCGTGCATTTGGAGGGGGGTTTCGGGAGCGGACTCACAGATGGCGTTGTCGTCACTGCTCCGTGATCCGACGATGGACTCGGGTCCGTAACACGTCACATGTGGAGCCCCGCAGGGTCAGTCCTTGAAACTATACTGTCTCTGATATATGTAAATGATCTCCCAGAGGATATAGACTCGTTTCTCTTAATGTTTGCTGATGACGCGAAAATTATGAGGATGACTAAAACAGAGGATGATAGTAGGAGGCTACAGGATGACCTAGACAGACTGAATGAATGGTCCAACAACTGGCTGCTAAAGTTAAATCCAAGTAAATGCAAAGTAATGAAACTAGGCGGTGGAAACAGGAGGCGAGACACGGGATACAGAATAGGAGATGAAGTACTTCATGAAACGAGCAGAGAGAAAGATCTAGAAGTTGATATCACATCAAACCTGTCTCCTGAAATCCACATAAAAAAATTACGTCTGCGGCATATGCGAGACTGGCTAAGATCAAAACAGCCTTCAGGAACCTGTGTAAGGAGTCATTCAGAATCTTGTATACCACATAAGTAAGACCAATCCTGGAGTATGTGGCCCCAACATGGAGCCCGTACCTTGTCAAGTACAAGACGAAGCTGGAAAAAATTCAGAGGTATGCCACTAGATTAGTCCCAGAACTAAGAGGCATAGAGTTACGAAGAAAGGCTGCGGGAAATGCACCTTAGAACCCTGGAAGACAGAAGAGTAAGAGGAGACATGATCCTTACTTACAAAATCCTCAGGGGGAATTGACAGGGTAGACAAGGATAAACTATTCAACACTGGTGGTACGCAAACAAGGGGGACACAGGTGGAAACTGAGTACCCAAATGAGCCACAGGGACGTTAGAAAGAACTTTTTCAGTGTCAGAGTAGTTAACAGGTGGAATGCATTAGGCAGTGATGTGGTGGAGGCTGACTCCATACACAGTTTAAATGTATATATGATAGAGCACAGTAGGCTCAGGAATCTGTACACCAGTTGATTGACAGTTGATAGGCAGGACCAAAGAGCCAACGCTCAACCCCCGCAAGCACAACTAGGTGAGTATAACTTGGTGAGTACACACACATGCACGCACACATTTGCTGTCAAATGCTGTAAGGAGTCATTGCTGTAAACAACCGATTGCTGGAAAGGCGGGATCCAAGAGTCAATGCTCGATCCTGCAAGCACAAATAGGTGAGTACACACAAAAAACATTCATCCTCTGAGAGACGAGGCCCAAGAACTGAAGCTCAACCCAACATAAGCACAATTAGGGCTACACTCCTCAAACACTGAGGTGAGTACAACTAGGTGAGCTCACACACACGCGCTAAAAAAAACATTCATCCGCTGTGAGGTGGAACCCAAGAACTGAAAACTCAACCACACGTAAGCACAATTAGGGTTACACACCTCAAACACAGATGCCAAACACTGATAATCACAATTAATCACTGATAATCACAATTAATCACTGACAATCACAATTAATCACTGATAATCACACTTAATGAATGGAAAAAGCCTGTTCCTTAATAACATATCTGATAAGAACCACGGTTACATGAAGATCATGCACGATAACAAGTGTCTCGCCCTGTCTATAAGTGAACTACTCTTCTCCAGGGAAAACCCTTTAGAAAACCAGTTTCTTATGATCAGTAATGTTGATTATCCTATTCCCTTTATATCTTACACATCACATTTGTCGGAAAATCCGACACCATTTAAAATATCATACAGACAGATAATAGTTGCTGCTGTATTACCAACAAGTTACCCATAGAAGACGTAACTTGTAGTGGAATTACCGTCTATAGCAAACGGGATATCATCACCACATACTATTATATTCTCCACCTATTATGGTGGGAATTATTCTTAAATACATTAGTCTTTGGACTTTACCATCATAAAAACATCTTATATAAATTAACTTAATTATCAATATTAAAGTAGAGTAAATGTGACCCTTCTATCACTTTCTGAAATCTGGACAATGTAAACCAGGCGTCAGTGAGGGAGGAGGGCAGCCATTGTTTATACTAGACCAGAGGCTCACAGGGAGCAAATTCGGCTCCTGTTAAATTTACTTGGACGTAGTGTTATGGAAACCAAAGGTGTACCATTTTCAACACGCTGTCATCAAATCAAGTTAAGTGTTCTTTCCGAAACCCATTATCTATCATTAGTGGCCATTAATGTCATTGGGTAGGGTTAGCCGGTTAGAGCACGATATAGCCTCAAAATAAAGGTAATTAAGCCAGGTCTTCATGTTCCATGTACAGTATTTTCTCTGATATAGCTTGTCATATATAGGTATCTGGCTTTACAGCTAGCGCCCTTTTAACAGGTCAAGACGAGGAAGCAAGGCTTTGTGCATCAGTTACTGGGTGATGGAAGCTACCTCAAAGAGGATAATTTGGTGTCTACACCCTAGTTATACCTGGTGGACTAACCTGCTGTACTATAAGATAAGGAACCTTTTCAATGTATGTAGTTAATACTGTAGTTTGATTGGCTGCATATATTTTTAATTAATATAAACCCCTCCTAATGTGTAGAGGATCGATTTGTGAGATTGAGATTATTGCAGAAATACAGTCCACTTATCATTATACAAATTGCTATCGAAGTATATAAATTAACGTAAATATAAATTCTATATATATTCATATAAATTAAATAAATATAAATCCCACAGGTCGGTTCCCACATTATTTGGTCATCTTCGAACCGGATGATGGATTATTTGATTCTTTGAACCCACATTTGGTCATCTTAGTACCGGATGAACCAGTTAACCAGTGGATTCATTAAATATACTAGTGCAGTGTGATTTAAACAAACGCCAGCCAGTCATAGACGGCGGCGTTGACTCGTGCGAGTTCACGAGCCCCGCTCAGTTCAGATCAGCCTTAGTCAGCGGTTTCATGCACACCCACAGATATGGTGGAGTGTTATTCTGTGAAATGACAGCGCTAATATAGAAGCCAGCCAAATTAGTGACTGTGTCGCGAGATTGTTCACGGATTTCGTGGTGTTACATTTCGCGAGAGATTATCTACGAATTTTGTGGAGTTTATTTCGCGAGGTCACTAATAATATTTAATACTTCTTGATAATATTAGAAGTTTCATAGAGGCTAATTAAGAGGCTATTATCAATAATTGTGTATATTATTTCTCCAAAATTGAGAATTATATAATATATATTGCACTAGTGATCACAGTATAATATTTACTAATTGCCAACCCACAACAGGGTAGGATATTTACCATTGACTAGTTGAATTATTATCGTTCATCCTAGTCCCATTATTACACTAGTCAGTTGTACTATATTCAATAACCTAACACCATTAATGAATGGTCCAGACCCTATTTGGGTGTAATTTTTATCAACTCGAGTTGAGTTGTGTATATATAATAATTTACTTATGATCATTACACCTTTGAGTGATTAATTAGTGTCTCTACCATCCTAGGGTGATATAGAAGAGCTAACCTAAAGGTACTTCCATGACACTGGTTTATCACTCAAATCATTAGTGTGGATGATTGTATATATATATAATGTGTATTAATTTTAAGTGCTAACCTCTAGTAGAGGTAGGATTATTGCCTAGTGAGTGCAGAATTTACCCTAGGCTACCATCAGTACTTGTTCAGTATTAAGAGCGACCCAAGTACAAGTCCCACAAGGCTTTACCAACTAGCTAGTATGGATAATGCTGGCAATGAGAAAACTGTCATACATCTAGTACTACAATTGCTGGATTTACCTCAACCTGATCAGACTGCTGACTCATTACAATCCTTCAGCATGGAGTTTGAGTCACTACTAAGAATATTCAGTCTTAAGGTTGATATAACTACTAGTGAATGCATGACCAAAGTAGTCCTTCAACGAAAATTGTCCAGCGATATACTAGATGAATTATATGCACATCAACATAACACCATCCTGACAGTACAGGACATCACTGAAGGTTTACATTCCATCATAAACAAACGACGAGCAAATGAGGAAGTTAAAGCCTCTTACAAGCCTTCAGAAATAGAAAATAATAGTCAATCAAAGGGTAAAACAACTACCCCAAATAAACATCAGTTAATTACTCAAACATCAAGTTGCAGAAAATCTGACAATGCAGCAGCATCCTCCAAGCCTACTGTTACTAGTTCACCCAAACCGGTAACTTCCAAACGTGCAGTAGGCTGGGGGACATGTATGTTCTGCAAAAAGAAACATTCAACATACCGTTGTGCTAATTATCCAACCAGAGACACTCGTATTGAGCGACTCCAGGAATTAGGGAGATGTTCAAGGTGTCTCAAGTCACACAACATAGACTATTGTGATACCCAATTCAACACCTGCAACAGGTGTAGAAGAGGTAGACACCATGCAGCACTGTGCAAATATACGAAACTAACGTATTCAAGACCCAAGGTGGAAGATAGCATTCCCACCACAGTACAGTACTGCAAGGTGCAACCAACAAAGAGTGTCCAATCGGCAAAGTCTAAAGGTAATACGACTTTGCCTACTGCCCAAATTACCATCCTGAATAAGAGGGCCAAGGTCCATACCCGTGGGTTGTTTGACCAAGGATCCCAGAGAACATATGTCACTAAAAAGTTGGCAGATGAACTACAATTAAGGCCTGTAGCCCAGACGTCATTCAACATCTCAGGGTTTGTAACAGATGCAGGACCTCAAGTCTACCAGGTGGTACAACCATCAGTACGTTTAGGCAGGTACGTCTGTCGAGTACAAGCCATTGTGGTGGACAAAATACCAGTAGACCTACAAGTTCAAGGTCTGAGAGCAACAGCCAAATTCCTGAGAAATAGAGGAATAAAATTGGCAGATAATATTAAGTCTGATCACCTCACCGACTTCGGTCTCCTTGTAGGGACAGACTATTGTCATCGATTCATCGGTAGCCCTACTAAATATCAGGGTATAACCATGTTAAACTCTGCAGGAGGTAAATTACTCTCAGGCCCAGTATCAAGCCTGGGGAGACCTATGCCTGCTGATAAACAATACCAATAGAAATCTAAATTTGTCAGCTGATTATATTTCTCCAGTAGCATTATACTAAGGAGATTACAGCTGACTATAGTAACAGAGGTTGATGTTAGTATCATCATTTAAAGCTGAAGATGAGTTCATGAGGCCTCAGTGGCAAATCAGTGAACAGTAGCCTAAACCAGCTACAAGTCACTGCGACCAATGTCACTGAACCCACTGCAGTCTCAGAACCATACTTTACTTTAATGATGAGCTATTCAATCTTCTGAATCAATTAACTAAATTGAACCCCAATAAATCTGATGACTGATTTGATACATTTATTATTTAATCAAGATGTATTCCATGGGCCTCAGTGTTTATATATCAGTGACCAGTTACCTGAAGAAACTTCAAGTTATATCTAATGTCACTGATCTCACTGCTATCCCTGGATCATACTTGACTGTAGTACTTGATCACATTCAGTCTTCTGGGTTAGATAATATGTAATTAGGCTTGAATATTAGCCTTTCAAGAGTTGACAGGGAAATGAAATCGCATTAGACTTCTAACCCCTGCAACTCTAGTACGGGACATCCGTCCTGTACGAACAGACGCACAAATGTGTGATTACTAACTACTAACATCAAATTAATCTAATAATTCAAAGGAGGAGTATCGGTGTTCGTCTGTTCTAAATAGGACTTCGACCCGTGAGCAGCCCCTGGGGAATTATGTCGGAAAATCCGACACCATTTAATATATCATACAGACAGATAATAATTGCTGCTGTATTACCAACAAGTTACCCATAGAAAACGTAACTTGTAGTGGAATTACCGTCTATAGAAAACGGAATATCATCACCACATACTATTATATTCTCCACCTATTATGGTGGGAATTATTCTTAAATACATTAGTCTTTGGACTTTACCATCATAAAAACATCTTATATAAATTAACTTAATTATCAATATTAAAGTAGAGTAAATGTGACCCTTCTATCACTTTCTGATATCTGGACAATGTAGACCAGGCGTCAGTGAGGGAGGAGGGCAGCCATTGTTTATACTAGACCAGAGGCTCACAGGGAGCAAATTCGGCTCCTGTTAAATTTACTTGGACGTAGTGTTATGGAAACCAAAGGTGTACCATTTTCAACACGCTGTCATCAAATCAAGTTAAGTGTTCTTTCCGAAACCCATTATCTATCATTAGTGGCCATTAATGTCATTGGGTAGGGTTAGCCGGTTAGAGCACGATATAGCCTCAAAATAAAGGTAATTAAGCCAGGTCTTCATGTTCCATGTACAGTATTTTCTCTGATATAGCTTGTCATATATAGGTATCTGGCTTTACAGCTAGCGCCCTTTTAACAGGTCAAGACGAGGAAGCAAGGCTTTGTGCATCAGTTACTGGGTGATGGAAGCTACCTCAAAGAGGATAATTTGGTGTCTACACCCTAGTTATACCTGGTGGACTAACCTGCTGTACTATAAGATAAGGAACCTTTTCAATGTATGTCGTTAATACTGTAGTTTGATTGGCTGCATATATATTTAATTAACATAAACCCCCCCCTAATGTGTAGAGGATCGATTTGTGAGATTGAGATTATTGCAGAAATACAGTCCACTTATCTTTATACAAATTGCTATCGAAGTATATAAATTAACGTAAATATAAATTCTATATATATTCATATAAATTAAATAAATATAAATCTCACAGGGCGGTTCCCACAACATTACTTTATCTTCTCTCCAGAATATTCTGCTGGTGATTTATTCTTCATTATTACTATCACGTGAGGGATTGTGGCCAAAGGATTTCTTTTTTGTTTTCTCCTTTATTTGGTAGTTCATCAGCATTTTTGTTCCAAATATTTTGTGGGAACCGACCTGTGAGATTTATATTTATTTAATTTATATGAATTTATATTTACGTTAATTTATATACTTCGATAGCAATTTGTATAATGATAAGTGGACTGTATTTCTGCAATAATCTCATAATCTCACAAATCGATCCTCTACACATTAGGGGGGTTTATATTATTGAATTTATATATATGCAGCCAATCAAACTACAGTATTAACTACACATTATTAAACATTGAAGAGGTTCCTTTTCTTATTGTACAGCAGGCCTTAATCCACCAGATATAACCAGGATGTAGACACCACATTTTCCCACGTGTGAGGTAGCTTCCATCACCCAGTAACTGGTACACAAAGCATGCTTCCTCGTCTTGACCTGTCAAAAGGGCGCTAGCTGTAAAGCCAGAATCCTAATATATGACAGCTATATCAGAGAAAACACTGTACACGGAACCATGAAGACCTGGCTTAATTACCTTTAGTATGAGGCGATCTCATGCTCTAACCCGTCCACCCTATATCTACTGACATTAATGGCCATAAATGAAAGATAAATGGGTTTCGGCAGAACACTTAACTTGAATTTGTTGACAGCGTGTTGATGATGGTACATCTTTGGTTTCCAAAACACTTCGTCCAAGTAAAATTAACAGGAGCCGAATTGCTCCCATGCCTCTGGTCTAATACAATAACAATGGCTGACACTCCATGCTACTGACGCTTCTGGCCGACATTGTCCAGATATGATAGGAGCCGAATTTGCTCCACGCGTCTCGGAGGTGACAACAACAAAGCCTGACCACTCCCTCCTCCCTGACGCCTGGCTTACATTGTCCAGATGACAGAAAGAGCTAGAAGGGTCACATTTACTCTATTTTAATTCTGATAATTAAGTTAATTTATATGAGATGTTTTTGTGATGGTAAAGTCCAAAGACTAATGTATTTAAGAATAATTCCCACCATAATAGGTGGTGAATTTATAACAGTATGTGGAATGATATCCCGTTTTCTATAAATGGAAATTCCACTACAATTACATTTTCTATGGGTAACTTGTTTATACAATACAGCAGCAATTATTATCTGTCTGTATGATATTATTTAATGGTGTCGGATTTTCCGACATAATTCCCCAGGGGGCTGCTCACGGGTCGAAGTCCTATTTAGAACAGACGAACACCGATACTCCTCCTTCGAATTATTAGATTAATTTGATGTTAGTAGTTAGTAATCACACATTTGTGCGTCTGTTCGTACAGGACGGATGTCCCGTACTAGAGTTGCAGGGATTAGAAGTCTAATGCGATTTCATTTCCCTGTCAACTCTTGAAAGGCTAATATTCAAGCCTAAATACATATTATTCAACCCAGAAGATTGGATGTGATCAAGTACTACAGTCAAGTATGATTCAGGGACTGCAGTGAGATCAGTGACATTAGATATAACTTGAAATTTGTTCAAGTACCTGATCACTGATATATAAACACTGAGGCCCATGGAATACATCTTGATTAAATACTAAATGTATCAAATCAGTCATCAGCTTTATTAGGGTTTAATTTTGTTAATTGTTTCAGAAGATTGAATAGCTCATCATTAAAGTAAAGTATGGTTCTGAGACTGCAATGGGTTCAGTGACATTGGTCGCAGTGACTTGTAGCTGTTTAGGCTACTGTTCACTGATTTGCCACTGAGGCCTCATGAACTCATCTTCAGCTTTAAATGATGATACTAACATCAACCTCTGTTGGTATAGTCAGCTGTAATCTCCTTAGTATAATGCTACTGGAGAAATATAATCAGCTGACAAATTTAGATTTCTATTGGTATTGTTTATCTGCAGGCATAGGTCTCCTCAGGCTTGATACTGGGCCTGAGAGTAATTTACCTCCTGCAGAGTTTAAAATTAACATGGTTATTCCCTGATATTTAGTAGGGCTACCAATGAATTGATGGTAGTTGTCTGTCCCCACAAGGAGAGATATTTGGCATTTGATTTGCTCAAATTTACCTGCTGCTGCTTGATAATAGCTTTCCAGGTCAGCATAATCAATTTGAGATTGTTGTGACATATCTTCACATTTCTTGATCTGTCTTGTTAAGTGGCCTTTAAGACCTGCAAGGGTTCTTTTCATTCTCCCTGCATTATCCATACTGGCTAGTTGGTGAAGCCTTGTGGGACTTGTACTTGGGCTGCTCATAATACTGAACAAGCACTGATGGTAGCCTAGGGTAAAATTCTGCACTCACTAGGCTGTAATCCTACCTCTACTAGAGGTTAGCACTTAAAATTAATACACATTATATATATATACAATCATCCGCACTAATGATTTGAGTGATAAACCAGTGTCATGGAAGTACCTTTAGGTTAGCTCTTCTATATCACCCTAGGATGGTAAAGACACTAATTAATCACTCAAAGGTGTAATGATCATAAGTAAATTATTATATATACACAACTCAACTCGAGTTGATAAAAATTACACCCAAATAGGGTCTGGACCATTCATTTATGGTGTTAGGTTATTGAATATAGTACAACTGACTATGGTAATAATGGGACTAGGATGAACGATAATAGTTCAACTAGTCAATGGTAAATATCCTACCCTGTTGTGGGTTGGCAATTAGTAAATATTATACTGTGATCACTAGTGCAATATATATTAAATAATTCTCTATTTTGGAGAAATAATATACACAATTATTGATAATAGCCTCTTAATTAGCCTCTATGAAACTTCTAATATTATCTAGAAGTATTAAATATTATTAGTGACCTCGCGAAATAAACTCCACAAAATTCGTGGATAATCTCTCACGAAATTTAACACCACGAAATCCGTGAACAATCTCGCGAAGACACAGTCACTAATTTGGCTGGCTTCAATATTAGCACTGTCATCTCACAGAATAACACGCCACCAAATCTGTGGGTGTGCATGAAACCGCTGATAAGGCTGAACTGAATTGTGGGGGCTCGTGAGCTCGCACGAGGACAGCTGCCGTCTTTGACTGGCTTTGTTTAAATCACACTGCACTAGTTATTTAATGAATCCACTGGTTAACTGGTTCATCCAGTACTAAGATGACCAAATATGGGTTCAAAGGACCAAATAATCCGGTTCCGAAGGTCCAAATAATTCGGTTTCGAAGGACCAAATAATGTGGGAACCGACCTGTGAGATTTATATTTATTTAATTTATATGGATTTATATAGAATTTATATTTACGTTAATTTGTATACTTCGATAGCAATTTGTATGATGTTAAGTGGACTGTATTTCTGCAATAATCTCATAATCTCACAAATCGATCCTCTACACATTAGGGGGGTTTATATTATTGAATTTATATATATGCAGCCAATCAAACTACAGTATTAACTACACATTATTAAACATTGAAGAGGTTCCTTATCTTATTGTACAGCAGGCCTTAATCAACCAGCTATAACCAGGATGTAGACACCACATTTTCCCTCGTGTGAGGTAGCTTCCATCACCCAGTAACTGGTACACAAAGCATGCTTCCTCGTCTTGACCTGTCAAAAGGGCGCTAGCTGTAAAGCCAGAATCCTAATATATGACAGCTATATCAGAGAAAACACTGTACATGGAACCATGAAGACCTGGCTTAATTACCTTTAGTATGAGGCGATCTCATGCTCTAACCGGCCCACCCTATATCTACTGACATTAATGGCCATAAATGAAAGATAAATGGGTTTCGGCAGAACACTTAACTTGAATTTGTTGACAGCGTGTTGATGATGGTACACCTTTGGTTTCCATAACACTTCGTCCAAGTAAAATTAACAGGAGCCGAATTGCTCCCATGCCTCTGGTCTAATACAATAACAATGGCTGACACTCCATACTACTGACGCTACTGGCCGACATTGCCCAGATATGATAGGAGCCGAATTTGCTCCACGCGTCTCGGAGGTGACAACAACAAAGCCTGACCACTCCCTCCTCCCTGACGCCTGGCTTACATTGTCCAGATGACAGAAAGTGATAGAAGGGTCACATTTACTCTATTTTAATTCTGATAATTAAGTTAATTTATATGAGATGTTTTTATGATGGTAAAGTCCAAAGACTAATGTATTTAAGAATAATTCCCACCATAATAGGTGGTGAATTTATAACAGTATGTGGAATGATATCCCGTTTTCTATCGACGGAAGTTCCACTACAATTACATTTTCTATGGGTAACTTGTTTATACAATACAGCAGCAATTATTATCTGTCTGTATGATATTATTATATGGTGTCGGATTTTCCGACATATTTAGTGTTTAGGTTGTGGGTGTTGTTGGGTTCTTGTACTCACCTAATTGTACTCACCTAATTGTGCTTGCGGGGGTTGAGCTTTGCCTCCTTTGGTCCCGCCTCTCAACTGTCAATCAACTGGTGTACAGATCCCTGAGCCTACTGGGCTCTATCATATCTACATTTGAAACTGTGTATGGAGTCAGCATCCACCACATCACTTCCTAGTGAATTCCATTTATTAACTACTCTGACACTGAAAAATGCTTTCTAACGCCTCTGTGGCTCATCTGGGTACTAAGTTTCCACCTGTCTCCCCTAGTTCGTGTCTCACCCGTGCTGAAGAGTTTTTCTTTGTCCACCCTGTCAATTCCCCTGAGAATTTTGTAGGTGGTTATCATGTCTCCCCTTACTCTTCTGTTTTCCAGGGATATGAGGTTCAGCTCCTTTAGCCTTTCCTCGTAGCTGAATCCTCTCAGTTCCGGTACGAGCCTGGTGGCATACCGCTGAATCTTCTCTAACTTTGTCTTGTGTTTAATTAGGTATGGACTCCAGGCTGGAGCTGCATACTCCAGGATTGGTCTTACATAAGTGGTATACAGGGTTTTGAAAGATTCCTTACACAAGTTTCTGAAGGCAGTTCTTATGTTGGCCAGTCTAGCATATGCCACTGATGATATTCTTTTGATGTGGGCCTCTGGGAACAGGTTCGGTGTGATATCAACCCCCAGATCCTTCTCTCTATTTGACTCTTGCAGGATTTCCCCTCCCAGATGATACCTTGTGTTCAGCCTCCTGCTCCCTTCGCCTAATTTCATCACCTTACACTTTCCCGAGTTGAACTTTAGCAGCCATTTTCTAGACCATTCCTCCAGTTTATCCAGGTCATCCTGTAGTCTCTGTCTATCTTCATCCGTCTTGATTCTTCTCATAATTTTTGCATCATCAGCAAACATCGAGAGGAATGAGTCTATACCCTCTGGAAGATTGTTCACATATATTAGAAACAGGATGGTCCAAGTACTGAGCCCTGTGGGACTCCGCTGGTGACATCTCGCCACTCTGATGTCTCCCCCCTCACCGTTACTCGCTGTTTCCTGTTGCTTAAGTACTCCCTTATCCAATGGAGCACCTTCCCTTTTACTCCTGCCTGTTGCTCCAACTTTTTTAACAGCCTTTTATGGGGTACTGTGTCAAAGGCTTTTTTGGCAATCCAGGAAAATGCAGTCTTCCCACCCTTCTCTTTCCTGCCTAATTTTCGTTGCCTGATCATAAAATTCTATTAAACCTGTGAGGCACGATTTACCATCTCTGAACCCGTGTTGGTGGTGCGTTACAAAGTTATTTCCCTCCAGATGCTCTACGAGCCTTTTCCTCACGATCTTCTCCATCACCTTGCATGGTATACAAGTTAAGGAAACTGGCCTGTAATTCAGTGCCTCTTGCCTGTCACCCTTTTTGTATATTGGGACCACGTTATCTGTCTTCCAACTTTCTGGTAAGTCTCCTGTTTCCAGTGACCTGTTATACACCATAGAGAGTGGCACACTTAGTGCTTCTGCACCTTCCTTTAGTATCTATGGTGAGATTCTATCAGGCCCAACAGCCTTTGTCACATCCAGCTCCAGCAGACACCTTTTGTCCTCATCACTGGTGAGGTCAAATTCCTCCAAGGTTGCTTGGTTTGCCGCCTCCTCATTTAGTGTAGGGGCACTTGTGAGGCACTTGTGAATGGTTAGATGTGTTGAGTGGTGGAAGTGGGAGGGAAGAGAGAGTAGGGGTCTGTGGGGCAGCTTGGTGAAGATGTGGAGAGGCTTAGGGAGTTGGAGAGGGAAGTGGCAGTACGTAGTGATGCAGTTCTGACCAGAAATTTGGGAGGAATGGGCAGTAGTGGCTGATAATCATTGGGTTCTGAGGGATGCGTAGAGGTGTAGGAAATGGGTGCTTCTAGGGTTGGAGGATATTTGATTTCTGGTATGCATATTCAGTTTCCTGTTGAAAAGAATACATAGTAACCGGTAATCACACAGAATCTTGTCAAAGTACTCTCAAAGGCTCTCTATGCTAAGGTAATCCTCACACCATTGTATTTTCTCTTTTCATATCAGATACAAGTTGGGGTACCCGGAGGGACCCGGGTCGACCCTGTGTACAGGCCTCTCTCACACACACTACCAAGTCTTCTATAACACCCATCCTCCCCTTTTCCCCCATCTCATTCAACATACACACTCCCACCGCTGCTCCTTCTCACACATCCCCACCTTGTCTCAACACTGTAACCATCTTCACTACACACTATCTACATCACAGTATTCGAAAGGTTGTGTCCATCTGAACATTAGTATTGCATGTCAATAACTGAATACACTACTATATTATTTAATCTACTGCTAAACTCCTTGAAATTTTTGCTACACATTTAATATCCACCGACTGTGTGATAGGATGCGGACACCCAAACACCCCTCCCCCTCCCCAGTGGTCGGACCCTATGAACCCCACCGACTATTGGGTTGTAGGTGGGTGGAGGAGGGGGGGGGGTAAGCCAAAGGGCCCAACCCCGACCACCCAAGGGGGCTCTCTATAATTTACCAATCACCATGCAAAGATGCATGAGGCTATCCCAAAGAGACAGACAGATAACCTTGAATAGACAGACAGACTCTTTTGTAGAGAGATGGGGTACCCGGCAGTGTCCAGGTATCTGGTTGACTCAGTCATGAAACACAGCAAGGCTCGAGGTCAGAACTTTCCCTCATAAATCAATGAGCCACCTGGCCTCAATTTATTCAGTTGCACTGTCTAGGGTTGAGTGAAAGTCAAAGTAAAATTCACCAGTTTACTGAGGAGAACTTATCTACATGACACAGCTTATCATATACACAAATCTCTACATACATACTCACATCCAAATAACAATGAAGTAAATTAACACAAAGCACAAGTCATAGCAGCTAGATATCAGTAAGCCAAGATCACTTAATAACATGGATACATTAGTCAACTCAAGACTGGCTGAAAGGCTGTGAACATAGTGAGTAATGACGTTACATAACCAGAGTGAGGGGTAATGTCTCAGCATGAACATCAACAAAACAAGTCAGTGAACTAGCACTTTGTCATCAGAAAAAAGTCCCAAATGGACTGGCAAATAGCAAGGTCTAGAAACTCTTCTCAAATAATCCACAATGATTGGAAATATGACATTGTCAAGAAACTCTCGACGGAAAGTAGAGTCCCACAATGACTTAACAAATGGCAGTCAATTACTCGTCTTCAAACGTTAGAGCTACAATGACTGGAAAATCTGGTAAAGTCAGCACATCATGAAATATAACAATAATAATAATAATAATAATAATAATAATAATAATAATAATGTAGTACCATACCAAACACTAGATAATAATACATATGTATATAATGATATTTAAAATACTGCAGAATGAATTACATCGTAATAGAGATACCTTGACACTTAAAGATATGATCTCAGCATATCCAGTCTGAACTGGTTCGGCTGGGTCATAACATCCCTTCATCACTAAAAAAAAAATGTGTAAACTGAATAGTGTACACATTTTAATAGCTGACATGGACAGCAACTTGGAACATTAACAAAAGCAAAGTCATGATAATAAACCACCACTAAAAATAACATTGAATAATAAATTCAAATTTTTCATGATGGTAATAACTAGCACTCAGTGTCTTTTGAAGGAAAACACTGGGACACTATCAGCAGCTAGAACATAAAGTTTTCCAATAATTGAAAACCGAGTTAAAGTTTTCCAATAATTGAAAAATTCCTTGGTTCAGGAATTGAAACGAGTTCCTCACTCGGTTCAATTCCTGCTCAATGGACAAAGGGCTGGAGGAGCTAATTTCATTCATTATGCTCAGTCATTGGAAACACTTATAACAGCAAACGGATATAGAACACTTCCCTATGTCTTACAAAATCGAGTAAATGATAGGAGATTCTGACGTCCTTCAACACTATGGCCAGATGGAAGTATTCTTGGTGCTTGTGTGAGCGTGCTAGCAGGCAAGACTTGTTGATCTCAGTTAATGGCGTTTCCTCCACCCTCCCCGAGAAAGCAACGCGTTCCTCACTCGGTTCAATTCCTGCTCATTTATGGACAAAGGGCTGGAGGAGCTAATTTCATTCATTATGCTCAGTCATTGGAAACACTTTTTTATCTATTCTGGTCCCCAGACTGTTGGTTTACGAATGATTTAACATAAGATTTATAGGAAATTAAAGATCAGTTGACGTGGCAAATTCGCAATTTATACGAGCCTTTACGACACATGAATTTCTTTGTATGCTCGATTAAAGTGTTTATGGTTAGTATGTTTCTGTAGAGCAACAGCATTTAATGCTTGTTATATTAGAACCTGTATGTGTCAAAAATTTCCGACATCTGGTAATGAAAACTTTCATCAAAGGGTAAAGATGCGAAGATCTCTTGGGCCTTCCTTCGGAACTGACCCTGGATAATGGCCACCCACGAGTCTTCTGGCCATCTGAGACTCTTAGCTAACTTAGAAAAGTGAAAAAATAACAATTCGGGACCATTCTCATTAAAGTAGGGCAATGCGACCCCTTTTGAAAAAAGAACGCCACCTAGGCTACTTCCTGCTAGGCTACATAAAGAACTATCACTATTTACTACTACAGCTTCTAATCTTTTTTCCTCTAATCTTATCTGAGCTGCAGCCCTTGTTGCTGAATATCTATCTGTTAAGCTCCAGCTTTTTATGTTTTGTTGCCTCTAAAGCCTCAATTTCTCTGGGCATAGTGTCTTCTCTCTGTTTAGTTTCTTCTATTCTCTGCTTAGTTGCCCTTGAAGTCTGAATCTAGTAAGATACTCTGTTTCATCAGGATAATCTTCTGAAACTTCTTCATCTAATCTGCCATCCTCCACAAGATGTACAAGAATAGTCCCGACTAGTTTGATTTTAATCATATGGAGAGACACATCTAATTCTAATAACTTTCCCCAAATACACTAGATCTGACGTATTAAAGCTTAGACTCTCTCCACAGAAGGATGTTGTAGCAGTTCAATATGTTCTGCTCCATGGTTACACAAATTAACAAAATGCCCTACACAAAGTTGAATAGCAAATTAAGAACTCAATAAACAATTAGCAGGACCCCTAAAAACAAGTAAAATAACACTCACCTTAATCGTGCAGACAGACAGACAGACAGACAGACAGACAGACAGACAGACAGACAGACAGACAGACAGAATGACAGACAGACATTCTTTTTATAGATATAAATAATTAAAAATTCAACTCACAGTTTCATGTCATCCTTTGCAGATGATGCAAAAATCCATATGAGACTTACTTTTGTGCTTAAATGTAAAACTACAAACCGATATCAACAAATTAAGTGTTCGATTGGGGAATAGAAAATAATATGATGTTTAACAGAGAAAAATTCCAGGTACTTAGATATGGTAAAAATCAAGACCTTAAAAGAAATACAGAATATGAGACACAATCAAATCACCTCATACAAGGAAAACAGCACATGAAGGATTTAGGAATAATGTCTGATGACTTAACGTTCAGTGGATATAACAAAATCAATACTGCATCAACCAAGAAAATAATAAGATGGATTATGATAACATTAAAATTCAGGGCTCCCGTCTCAATGCTCATACTACTAGAATCACTTGTGCTGTCCCGCCTTGAGTAATGCTTGTATTTCATATTTTCCATATATTTCATGTATTTCATATATCTCGTATTTTGAGTATTTCAACAAGAGAGATTGTTGAAAAAGAGGAACACAAAAAACATATATGGCATGTAAAGACTCGACAAAGCACTTAAATTACTGGGACCATCTCAAAGCTCTCAATATCTCAAGAAAGGAGACGAGAGACGTATGACGTAATGTATACATGGAAAAGTCTGGAAGGCCAGTAGGAAATGCAGAACAGGCAAAGAGGAGTAGAGGTGCCAGACAGATAATCAGACAACACAGTATGAACAGCAAAGGCAACAATAAATTATTGTGAAGTATTTTGAGTGTTGAAACGATTTAACAGAATTTTCTTGGTGGCCAGTGGTGCTATTACGACTTGTTTGTGCTTAATTTATCCATTTGTTCCTACATGCTGGCATAGGGTATTATTACTGGCAACATTATAGTACAGCACCAAGCTTTTGTGTATATAATTATAAGTAGTTGATTTCAAATATTAAATATAAAGTTTATTAGTTAGTTCTGTTATTTAATTATATTACCTCCCAATATATGTCAGTCCATGTCTATGTCTATGAACTGATATAAGCAGACGAGGAGTCACAACGTGGCTGAAATATGTTGACCAAACCACACACAAGAAAGTGAAGAGACGACGACGTTTCGGTCCGTCCTGGACCATTCTCAAGTCGATTGAGAATATCGACTGACATAAGTAATTATATTAAACTCCCCACTGGATTGTGACCCTTGGTCCGGAAGTCAGTATATACCTTTATACTATGAATACTATATACCTTTTGTAACTTATGGCACAATGTGTTCCTTTCAGGTGGGAGCCTGAGATGGTGGTGAAGGTGGCGTGGCCGCTGCTGCTGGTGGCTGCCTGTGTCGCTCTTGGTGTCAAGCCTCTTCTTCCATATGGTAAGATACCTGCATCAATATATTAGAAGTATTTTGAGGTGTTATATTTAGAAACTCCAGTTCACTTTAAGATAAACTAAAATCAGTAATATAAGGAAAAATAGTTATATGAACCTTTAAACGGCTAAAAGTACCCCATGGTATATTTCAAACCTAGAAAACATGAATATCCAAAGGCTTTTTGGAATATATTACATTCTTTCTTACAAAAATCTTGAGTAACATCCTTAATTGTTTGAAATCTTTCCAGTAATGTAGATGTTTTTGTACACTGTCAGCATTGAAATGTCTGATGACTGATGAAATGTCTGATGAAATGTCTGATAAGTTCCAGCTCATGCGCTACAGAAAAATTGAAAATATAAAAACAGAAACCACGTACAAAACTCAGGCAAATCATAACATAGAACGAAAAGGCAATGTAAAGGACCTGGGTGTACTCATGTCAGAAGACCTTACCTTTAAAGAACACAATAAAGTAGCCGTCACAACTGCAAGAAAAATGACAGGTTGGATAACAAGAACTTTTCACACTAGAGATGCTATACCGATGATGATACTTTTCAAAACTCTTGTGCTCTCTAGAGTGGAGTACTGCTACACAATGACAGCCCCTTTCAAAGCTGGAGAAACTGCTGACCTGGAGAGCGTGCAGAGATCCTTTACTGCTAGAATCCACTCAGTAAAACATCTAAATTACTGGGACCGACTAAAGAGCCTAAATCTGTACTCCCTTGAGCGCAGGCGGGAGAGATACATAATAATTTACACGTGGAAAATAATTGAGGGGCTGGTCCCAAACCTGCACACAGAAATAACATCACATGAGACCAGAAGACATGGCAGGATGTGCAGAATACCCCCGTTGAAAAGCAGAGGTGCAACAGGTACTCTGAGAGAGAATTCTATCAACATCAGAGGCCCAAGACTGTTCAACACGCTTCCACTACACATAAGGGGCATAACTGGCCGACCCCTCACAGTGTTCAAGAGAGAACTGGATAAGCAACTCCAAAGGATACCTGATCAACCAGGCTGTGACTCATACGTCAGGCTGCGAGCAGCCGCGTCTAACAGCTTGGTTGATCAGTCCAGCAACCAGGAGGCCAGGTCGACGACCGGGCCGTGGGGACACTAAGCCCCGGAAGCACCTCAAGGTAGGTAACCTGACCCATCAGATCTAGGAAGACCATATGCCGGTACTGATATCCTGTGGCATATCAACATGCAAGGATGATTCTGGTAACGTGCACTGACAATGCACGTGTCACCAGTGGTGCTTGACAGCATTTTAGTATATGTGTGTCTATGTCTTGTTTCACCAGCAACAGTAACTGTGCAGATGTGTAAGGAGATGTGTTAGCGGAACATATCAATTTACTAATTCATCTTGTGATGCTAACATCGTTGCTAACATCGTATCTTTAACACGAAGCCTTCTCAACAAGATGCCTATTTATATTTACTTCATTCATTCATGAAAGTTGAAAATATGCATAAGCTTACAATTAAAAATATTAACTTTAGCATTCTGTCATGGGATGGGAGAGGAAGGTCTCATATTTATCTTTTTAATTGATGATGATCTTACTGGATACATCTGTGGGAATAAGACTATCAGTGATAGTGACAGTCTATCCGGGCAGCTTCCTGTCAGTGCCACCTTCACTATAACTCCCTCGAGAGTTGCTGCTGCCGGTAGAATCATAATCCTTCCCAGAACACATGTAATATAGATGGCCACTGTTGCTGCCCTGGATAGGTTTAAGGATTTATTTACTGTAAAAGTCTAACAATATTTTTTACATTTGTCATGTCAGTGTTAGGATGGGGAAATAAAGTATCGTTTAAAAAAAATAGAAGAAGTATCCCTCGTTAAAGTGATCACGTTGGACAATCGAAAATAAATCGATCTTTTAGGACAACTTATGAAATGATGCGGGTTGCCCAGAGATGGCCGGCTATCCCTGATCAGACGTATCACTACGGCACAATATCATCAGCCCACGAGGAGTTCATTAGGAAAATTTGGAAAGAGAATATTGCAAGACCAAAGGTTGTTGATAACTTTTCAAGAAAAAAGTTTATGAATTTTGGGGTGAAATTAGAAAACTATAAATCTCATTCAATAGAATTATCAACGTTATGGATGACTGCTCTGGGAAGGTCACATTGTATGTATAATATTTTCGAAAGTAAATATTCAACCATGTACAGCAATGTTATTTTTAATACAGATGAGATGGAAGCTGATTAATTGCTATTGTCTATGAGATCTGTTACCATCTTACCCACAATTCCAACCCCTGCACACTGTAACATCGGTAATTACTGAGAAAACTGAATAGCTCCATTAACATCTACAATATGCCCTTGCCAATAAAAGCCTTCAATATGGAATACCTTACATTATCAGTCTTTGTGTCTTTTTTCCTATTACATGCCGCCATCTGTAACACACATCTCAGTATTAGCTGCTATTCCAAAGAACTGTGGAGCATCTATGTCCCTGATAATTCTAGAGCCATTACCCTAAACATAATATTAAACAAATAGTTTGATTATGTAGTAGTAGTAGGCATCCTTCAGTCTCGGGAGACTATGGAGTTGCGCTCTGGTTTCCAGGGCGCAAAGCTTGGGTTGGTCAATATGGAGGAGAAGCTGTTACCCATGCAGCAAATCCCCCCCTCTCCACTTTGCAGAAATTATCCAATGAATAGGCGACACGAATACACATGGTTCCAGCAACGTCGCAGGAGCTGCCAGAACGAGGTCGAAGTCAACGACGAACTGCCTTAGGGGCTCCAACTCCGGATTTTTCCTCAAGGTTTACTCCTGAAGCCTTTCCCAAAAGAGGGTATGGCCGCAAGACAGCGAAGGTTTGAAATCATGATTTTCCTTCCCCTAGATGGGCTGCCGTCCCAGGCTATCGAGTCCATCAACCCCGAACAGCTGGTTTTAAGGCGCCAGAGGCACGACTCGCCTCTGATTTGATTATGTACTCATTTACAATCTAGTTGACAAACCAAGCACCTCTTACTTCACATAGTTTACATAGAGAACTTGCTACTCTTCAACACCGGTGACAGAAACTCTTCAGTTCTACCTCTCACAGGGCGGTAATTTCCTCTCCGAAAAGTTATCACTAATACTTGGAGTCAAACCAGATGCATTTTTAGTCCTTTATTATTTACTCTCTAGATTCATTGTTGAAAGAGTTCGAGGAGAGATGCCTATTACATTATCAGTAATAAGGCTGATATTTTTTGCAATGCTCATGATATAGTTATATTGGTACAAACCTAAGATTCTATGAACCAAATGATTTAAATATGTAAAATATATTGAGATAAATCCAAACTCATGTTCAATTCTGGCATATGTGCTTCCGTTTCTTTTAACTCATTGGACATGTTTTATTCAGATATTAATCAGATATATTCAGATATGAAATGAAACATTTCAGTGTATTTCAGTAAAGTACTTGGAATATAATCTGGGGCGAATATTTTCCTCAATGGGACCATCTCTCAATTTTTTATGCTATCACATCCTTAAAAGTGAGAGCAATGTTAGTAAATTTGCATCTTAATACACGGTCAAGGTTAACATTATTGTGGAGGCGGTCGCCTATGGGGTACGAGACGACCGACCACGTGGTGAACGACATATACATATATGTGCGTAATAATGAAGACAGTTGCTCACCTTGAGCTGAAGTGTTCTGGATGGAGGGCTGAAGTGATGCATAGGCTTCTCAGGGGCGAGGTCCAAGAAGTGTAGCAAATACTGGACTGAACAACCACCGTCCAAGGGGAGTTGGTAACAGGTCTACTCGTAGTCAGGTGTGGTTCTCCTCTGCCTTCCTTTACCTCCTCCGGGCGTGTGCGTGGAAGGTGTGCAGGTCCGCCGTCCACCAATCAGGAACACAACTTCACCTAGCACAAGAGATATTTCCGGTGGCGGGCATTTTGTATGTGGTTCCCGCCACACCCCTCCTCCCCCATCCCTATAAAGCAAGGGGTGTATTAGAAACTTAACTTAAACTTAATATTTTTTTTTTTTGAAAGGATCCTCCACCAGTCTCACATTGAGGGGTGGAATGGTATGTTTGGCAACAAAAGAAAGCTTTTTCGGTTTAACTAAAAGAAAATATACTGTGACTCTGCTTTTTTTTATGTGGTTATTGTTTATACACTGGTATATCAATGGTTCATCTACCTCTTGCAAAAACTATGGAAATGCTTAATATAGTTACAAAATTACAGTTAACACCTATATGCTGTACAATTACTTCTTTGGACCCCAATAATTGCATGTGGACTTTGGTGAGATACCAATATTTTCGTACAATTCAAATTAAATGTCTCTTCTTTCATTATTTATATTTTGTACATTTCCATTTGATTATTCTTTCTAATATTATATATAATATACTTCACACACTTCACTGCACTCATATTTTTTTTTTAAAGTTCATACGAGACCGAACAGCCAATGACCATTTTGTGTAGTGATCCTTGCCTATAGTTCAATATCCACATTTAACCATTCTACCACACATGCTCCCATTTCTCCAACATAGGCAGGAGACAGAAGGGTAATTTCTCTTGCACTGGCAGTCTTTTGTGCAGCAGATTCCAGTAGAAGCCGCTCTTGAGGGACTTCTTTAAATATTTCTAGGTGTTGAGTTTGGGGCCTATCCCCCCAACACCACACTGAAATAAGTATTCGGGAAGAAACGGATCCAATTCCGGACCAGAGCTGCTCTCCGTGAATGCTCGGATATACATCGGCTGTGATGAACCACAAAGTTCTTGAAGGTCTTTTAATGCTGCAAAATATATTAAATCTGATTCCTCTCCTATTGCTGAACGTAGGAAAATAATTAAAAGGCGAAGTACAGATGCAGGAGCATTTTTCAAAAAAATGTCTCGTTGTTTGTCTCTATCAACTGGACTGGCTGTTCCCCAGTCCAGGCCAATGGGGCCCAACGTAATGAAGGGTTGTTGTCTTGATATTTGCCCAGAGATGCGAAGTTTTCTGCACATGAGTATCCATCCTCACAAGGATGGATTCCCAGGGATATTGCCCATCCCAACTGAGTATTGAAATTCTGTGGGTATTTGTTGGGATCAGCGTACACCATGACTCCCCCCAGAAGATAATGAAGAGGCACAGAGTGAAGATCCTTGATCTGCAGGAGGATTTTCTTAGTTGCATAATGTGGCAGAAGAATGTCCTTCCCCCACATTAATCCACCCAGGAGTAGGGTATCGTTCAGCCTGAAATGGCTATAAAAAAATGCCACCTCTCCAGGTAAGAGTTCCCTAAGGGAACTTGAGGAGGCCCTCAGGTCTTCCCCAATACACAGATCCGCTTGGTAACCTGTTTCCCAGCTCCAATCCGAGTCTGTTGGGACTCCCGTCCCCGTAACCCCTGTGGATACTCCTGCAGCCTCCCCTGCAGGTCCCATCTTATTGCGCTTGAACTGAAAGTCCGAAAAGTCCTCCGATGACCCCTCCAGTAGTCTTCGTTCGGCTAAAGTGGGGGGTCTATAAGAAGCAGTGTCATTACAGCAAAAAGGACATGTATTTAATTATTCCCAATTTGTGTCCCTACACTGTGGACATACATAATCTGGCTTGGAACGTACATTCGCAATGGTTGCTCTCACACAGCTCCAGTGGAACCACTCTGCATACACATCACACTGCATCATAAATTTCCCATCATATGGCTGCCTCCTTACACAGTAAAGGTCCTTATACGGTAATGGTGCGTGTTCTTGAACCTGTGCCATGTGCTGTTTAAACCTAATAATCCAGTCAGGACATACACGGTCCTTGCATTTCTTCAATCTGTCGTGATTCACCATAGTAAGGTCATGCTGGAGTTTAACGCTGAATAAGCAAGATGAGAACTTGTGGATTATGATTCATGGGCCCTTCCATTGTGGCGATAGTTTCTTACATTGCCCCTTCACCGGTGCAGTGTCCAACAGGTAAACCAGGTCACCCTTTTCATAGACCTGTAGCCGTGCCCGCAGGTCATAATCTCTCTTCGTCCGTTACTGGGTTGATGATAGGGATTTCCGAGCCAATCTATGCACCTTCTCAATTTCCCTCTGCAACTGTGCTAAATAGGGTACTGCATCATGGTAAAACTGCCCCTTCCGGGGATACATTAAATCTATAGGCTGGTTAGTTTCCCGACTGAGCATTAATTTATTGGGAGTAAATCCAGTCTGTCAATTCACACTGGATGATTGCCCCTGCTATTTGCTGAATGTAGTCATCCCAACTGTCATGTTGGGAACTAGCATAGTACCGCAACTCATCCATGATGGTCTTGTTATATCTTTCTACCTGACCATTTGCTGAAGGCCTGTAAGCAGTAGTACGAACCTTATGAACTAGCATCATTTCGCAACGTTTAATGAACAGATCTCTCTTGAAATTCCTACCATGGTCAATGAAGATATCAAAAGGATCTCTTCACCGTAACCGGGTGAAGAGTCCATCGATTGCTGCTCTAGCCATGTCCACTGCAGTCTGGGATGGTAATGGCACACAGTTAATCTATTTAGAAAACTGATCCACTCTCACCAGGTGGATCATTCGTTTCCTCACCGAGTTTTGGGCATTGGTCCCAAAAAGTCCAGGTGTACCCTTTCCATCGGTGAACCTGCAAGGTACTTAAGCAACTCATGCCTCCTGGTATTATATGCTTTTTTGTTTACGCTGTAGTGGTGGCATCATTCCAGATAGTTAGCAACCTGGATTGATAGCCCGTACCAAAAGTATCATGAATTAACTCGCTCCATTGTGCGATTTCAGTCTTGGTGGCCCATGTCTGGTATATCTCCCCAGACACTTAACATGGTTCCTAAAGAGAGCACGTTTTTGTGGTTTCAGGTGCAAGCCATACATTCTTAATCTTTCAAAAACCTGTGCTAGGTTGGAGAGGCTCGCCCAGAACAAGAGTATTATCCAAGAAAGCTAGCACAGTTTCCAAATTTAGCTCCCATAATACCAAATTCATAACTCTGACATAGGTGGCTGGGGCATTACAAAGACCGAAAGCCATTTTCTTAAATTCGAACAGTCCATATTTGGTGATGAATGCCGTCTTTTTCCGATCTTCCTCTGCTATGTTGATCTGGTAGTAAGCCGAGTTGGCATCCAGCTTACTAAAGCATTCATTCCCCGCTAATGTGTTGTGACGGTGTCCCACCCCTATACTTCTTCCTTCCCAGCTTAGAAGAGTCATATCTCCGTAGCCTGAGTATTCTCTGATGTTCAGGGAACATTTTCATGTGTGGGAAAGCGTGGAGCGTGATTAAGCTGGCTGTAAAATGGTTAGCTAAGTTTGATAATGCAAGGGGCTTACGCCTTTTGGGGCACAAGACGGTGCCGAGCCATCCTGTTTCCCGCCAAGACATCGTGACAAGCCCTGCACCTGATTGGCCAGGTGAGGTCACGTGCCGCAAGTGACCAATGACGAGAGCCCTCAGGCGGTGTGACGTCACGAGGCGGGGGGCTCTCGGGGCAGCTGGCGCCTGGGCGGGAGAGTACGTCACAAGCCGCCATAGAGTGAGGACGCGCTTGAGTGAACTCCGGATCTATAATGCCCTTACCAGTAGATTTAAACTTCGCTTTGATTCTGGAGACAGTCTGAGAGGCCACCAAGTTCCGTGGAGTGGCCAGTAGCAAGGACGGGCAGGATGAGAGAGCCAAGAGCTCTATCAAGAGCCTGCAGCAGAGGGAACGTTGGGCTGGTGACGTCTAGGACGCCCAGAGGACCACGTATTACACATCAAGCGAGACGCTACAGCCGGGCCATATCTACTGGCAGTGAGACGAGGGGAAGCTGTGCTGGACTGCGAGGTGCCGACAGTGCCAGTGAGAGTGGAGCACGACGACGGAGGTACCTGTCTCCAGTACCCCGGAGAAGAGGAGGAGGAAGGCAGTACCTGTTGGGAGTGAGCACAGCGAAGACGCGATACCACGAGTACGACGGAGGAACCTGTGTGTGTGGGAACTGATTGTCGGTAGACCAGAAGCCAGGGCCAGAAACCTCAACATCCCTCAACAGAGGACGAGTCGGCTTCGTGGTTGGAATGAAATAAGGTAGATAATTGTCCCTCTCTTTACCCCTTTTGATCTAGGCGAGCTAGGGTATTTTATATGTTGTGAACATTTCTACTTAACATTTTATTGTCTAAGTGACAGAATGATAGGCAAGGAGCCAAGAGCTCATTTAGGCATGAGTTGGTGCGTGTGAGTATTAATGTGGTGATGTTAGTGATCCTGGAGATGGTAGCTGGTAGACAAGGAGCCAGCAACGAACTCTCAAACGCCCAGTTGATCATATTGTTAGAGGCGTGGGAGAGTCACGACGTTTCTGACAGTTGGAGCCGTCAGTTGATCGTGCTGCCAGAGGCGTGAGGTGTGTGCCCACGGCTCGAGGTGTGGACCCAGTCAGCTGACCGTGTTTCCAGAGACGTGTCAAGAGGAGAGTTGCCACCAGTGGACGATTCCACTTAAAGACAGTTCCTTATGAAATTTATATGTATATAAATATTTTTTCTTCAGTAAACTTTTAAACTAACTGATGAGTTTAAGTGAGCCTCCATTCTCTAGGGCTATATATATTGTGATAGAAAAAAGAAGTGTAGGTGTTCGGCAGTCCTCCTAATGGCTGGTGTCAATGCCAATCACATTTACAAAAAAAAAAATAGTTGACTGCTTGGCTGTTGCCTCCTGTGGTAAAGTAAGGGAAAATACACAAAACAAATCGTATGAACAATGAAACTTTAATTAACTTGAAAATAAATATGAACGAAGATAATCCCTTGGCTATGTACAGTGCAAACAAACAAGATTATAAAGTCAAAAAATAACATAAAATAAAACAGTGGTGACGTTACTCTACAATGAATAAAGACAAGAAATGAATTAACAGGTGCTGAGAATAAAGCGCTGGCTGAAAACATCCACTAATAAACAGAGCGTTCACAGGATATTCTAAATCCAATGGCTTGTGCATGCTCAGTCATCGGCTATGTAGATGGCGCTGAAGAGCAGAGGTGCAGACGTCGATTCACCAATCAGAAGCGTGCTGGCTGGAAGTGGTGGTTTGGTGATCGACGAAGGTGGAGGGGGGAGGTGGAGATCGAGTGTCTGATACGTATGAGCTTGGCAGAAACGTATTTTACTCAATACGTACTACACTTGCTTGTAGTATCTAGATGTTGTAGATGTACTGAAGTAACATGATGATAGGAAAGAGCAGGCCAAATCTCTTTTGAAGGAGATTATCGTAACAATATATATATATATATATATATATATATATATATATATTGAGTGAGATCATTTTATGACACCTTGCACTGCACGTGACATTGCATCCTTAATTAAGATAACCAATAAGACCACTGACGTGTTGCTGGGACACGAGTCTAAACACCCAGCTGGCGACCTCAGAGTAGATATAAAAGAGAGAGAGAGAGAGAACCTCCCAGTGTCAGGATGGGCAGGTTCAAGTGAGTTATATACCTTCCCTGATATCCTTAAAAAAACAAGAGTAACGCCAGTTCATAAAGGAGGTAATCCGGCAGATATAAACAATTATAAACCAATATCGAACCTACCCATGCTATCAAAAATATTTGAAAAAAATTTCTACAAACAGCTCTACTCCTATCTCGTAAAATTTGACATTCTTAGCCCCTGTCAGTTTGGCTTCCGCTCCCAAAAGAGTACCAACGAGGCAATTATTAGTCTCCTTGATATAATTTACTCATCCCTTGACAAAAATGAGTTTCCGATTGGACTCTTCATTGACCTGAGAAAGGCCTTTGATACTGTTAATCACGATTACCTCTTATGTAAACTCCATCATTATGGAATCAGAGGCCATGCACTGGACTATATCCAATCCTATCTTAGTAATAGACACCAATGTGTAGCCATCAATAATATAACCTCTCCCACTCTACCAGTAACCGTTGGAGTGCCACAGGGCAGCATCTTGGGACCTCTTCTATTTCTTATATACATTAATGATCTGCCTAATGTCTCTAACATTCTGAAACCTATTTTGTTTGCTGATGATACTACCCTCATCTACTCCAACCCCAACCCACATACACTAAATAATGTTGTTAATAATGAACTAAAAAAAAGTCCACTTATGGATGTCAACCAACAAACTAACACTTAACATAGAAAAGACCTACTACATCTTATTTGGAAGCAAATCTACAAATGCAGTTCAGCTTCAGATAGACAATGTAAACATTAGCAATAAAAATGATGGAAAGTTTCTTGGCCTATTCCTAGACAAGAGACTCAACTTCAGTACCCACATACAACACATAACTAAGAAAGTCTCTAAAACAGTTGGTATATTCTCCAAAATCAGATATTATGTACCTAACTCTGCTCTCATCTCTCTATATTATGCACTAATCTATCCCTATCTCAACTATGGTATCTGTGCATGGGGTTCAACCACTGCAAACCACCTCAAGTCCATCATCACCCAGCAAAAATCTGCTATCAGAATAATATCAAATTCTGCTTTCAGGCAACACTCAGCCCCCTAGTTTTACCCCCTGAATATGCTAAACATAATCTCACTCCATAAATTCTCTTGTGTCAACTACATTTACAAAACCCTGTTCTTAAATGCAAATCCTGCTCTGAAACTCTTCCTGGACAGATGTAATAGGACCCATTATCACCACACCAGAAATAAATATCTCTTTGATATCCCCAGAGTTAAACTTAATCTGTGTAAACACTCTACACAAATAAAGGGACCCAGTTTATGGAACTCACTCCCTTTTGAATTAAAAACCTGTCCAACTTTTACATCATTCAAAATCAATACTAAAAAGTACCTAATTTCATCTTCATAGTTTTTCACCTTTTGCCTTAAAATTACACTGTATCTATTGCTACACAATCTCCCAACCTTTATGTTCCCAATTTGAACATCTTTACCATTGTGATCATTGCTGTCTTCTTATATGTGCTGCCAATCTGCTGTATGGTGTTTATTAATCTTGTTTATCTGTATCTATTGCTACCCAGTCTCCCAATCTGTATGCACCCAATCTGAGCATTTTTACCATTGTGATCATTGCTGTCTTATATGTGCTGTCAATCTGCTGTATGGTGTCTATTAATCTTGTTTAAAATACCAATCAAGCTGTCAATGTAATCAATCAGAGCTTTAATATAACAATGTGCTTTAATATACTTACTAAGCTCTCATCTCATTTTTCTCTCGCAATGTATTTGTTATCATTTATCAATTCTGATAGAAATTACCTACTTAAAATTATATGTTAGATTAAGGACCTGCCCGAAACGCTGCGCGTACTAGTGGCTTTACAAGATTGTAAATACTGTACCATTCAATGTATTCTCACAAACCCAATGTACCTTCTTGTATATATATAAATAAATAAATAAATAAATAAATAAATAAATAAATATAGGAGGCTTGAACCTCCCCCACTCGCTAGGGGTGTATAAGGCCAGTCCTTGGCCGACTTGGGGAGCCCCGGGGTGGACAGTGACGCCAGGAACTGAGGGGCTAAGACCCGTGGGAGCAACCCCAACAACAGGTTGGAAGGGGGTGAACCCTGATAGTGTCCAGACACTTATCGACTAACGGAAGAGGGTACACATTTTTTATGGTTCGGGCGTTTAATTCCCGGTAACCTATACACCATTGGACCAATACATCCCTCTTCCTAACTATTAGTGGTGCCGATGCCCATTCAGGCAATGATGGTTGAATGATGCCCGTCTCCAGCATACGCTGGAGATGCCCTTTTTCCTCATGTGCAAAACATGCAGGTGTCCGTTGTATTTTCTGTTTCACGGGTTTCGCATTGGCTATGTCGATGTGGTGGTATACCTTCTTGAAAGATCCCAGGTTAAATTCACTTGCAGGCAAATATGTCTTTATAAGTCCATAACAGGTAGGTCAGTTGGCCCGTCAGTTCCACAGTCAATGTTTCTTTGATGACCTTTAGCATATTCACCATATGAGAGGGAAGACCGGTTTGGATTTCTATTGGTACCTTCCCTACTGACCTTACTGCCACAACCGGGCAAGATCCAGGTAAAACTTCCCATGTCGTCTTTGCATTTGCCTCTTTAGCGTCATATTCCGCCCTGTCACATTGAGAATACATACCTCAAGGATTTCCCCTTCTGATGGAGCATGTGAATCACTGGCACTTGCCCATCTTCCAAGGGCTCCACCACACACTGGGACAGTTCACATTTGACTTTAGCAACTGAATGCAGTGGGATAACAGTGTATTGAGACACTGCTACTTTAGCTTTGCAAGGATCTAGGCTAGAGATAAGGGCGCTTTTCCTCCCCAACTGTATGGGAATCACCTGCTCCTGTAATATCATATGTGATTTGGCTAGGACTATGCTGACACCCTGGCTTTTCATAGAATCTAGCATAAGTAACCTGTTATCTTCAATTGGGGCCATAAGCACGTTAACTTTAAATATTTGTCCGGTAATTAGTAATGTAACAGGACCTACCAGCGTTTCAGCGAATGCAGGAATGCACACAGCTGTGTTGAGAGTAATTTGCCTTATTACCTGTGGTGGTGGTATAAGCTTTTAGTGGGCCTCCTGAGAAATAATTGTTACTTCTGCAGCTGTATCAACTATTGCTCGTGCAGTTACATTCACCACCTAAATCAGGATCCAGAAAATAGAACCCAACCTCAGTTGCCTAATAGTTATTTGTCCTTGCTCCTCCGCATCTTGCTCGTCAGTGTCCGAGGATATACGAACTTTGTCTACCTCATTCTCCATGGAGGAAAAACTATCCTCGTCCTGAGTTAACTCTTCCCCCGTCACATACCTGCTCAAAATTTAAACCTACATATTCCTGTTGAGAGAACTCTTTCTCGCCTTGGGACTCATCAATTTTGCTTATGCCTATGTCTCTTATGTCGGCATGTGCCAAGATGTCAACTGCACTATCAGATAATGTCTGATAGATCTGCCTACCTTCCTGGTGGATGTCCCTTCAGGGCATTTGGAAGGTACAAGTTTCAGGCCCTTGAGGATGCTCTGGCATCATCGAATGTGGTGCGACCACACCCTCCTGGCTTGGTATAAAAGGGGTCGGATCTAGGCCTCCTATTGAACCGACCCATCCATGTTTAAAGACAAATTCTCATCATTAAATGAAATATGTAGTTTGCAGTCAGATTTCTCCACCTATTGGTGGGCTTCGTCCCAGCTACCTCTCAATCTAGGACATTCCCGAGCAAAGTGACCCTCTTCCCCAAAGTGGCAACATTTATTACTCCGCCGAGGTTACAGGCTGTGACGATTACGAGGTCGCAGCACAGCGGCTGTAAAACACCTCAAACTCTCACACACATCATCCAGTTTGTCTCGAATCCCTGAGATTCCCGAAACAATTTTGTTTAATTTTGGTTCCATACCTGCACGTCTGTCTAATTTTGCATCCATGCTAGGCAGAGATGAAGACCCTGACCCAGCACTCATTTGCCGGTAAGCACCGTTACCAGGACCAGACAGGCTAGCGGCCGGTGATGAATCTGGGGACTTTGTGGGAGTATGTGGACAGGGACGAAAAGCAACATTACTCCGGGAAGGTAGTTTGTATTGGGAGAGTCTACCCACAGCATTTACCCGCACTGTTGGGTCTCGAGACACGCTGTTGTAAGCTGCATGTAGATGAACCTGTTGACCCATGAATAGCAAATAAGTTATGTTGAAAAGTCTGAGCCCGATCAATAGCCTTTTCCATGAATGAAATGTTAGTGTTGGAAATATATTACATTAGACTCTTATCAGTAACCCCTGGCCAAATCGCATGATCGCCATTTGCTCCTCTTCCTCCCGTGGTAGATGTTTATCAGCTCGATGAGCCAATTGTTTTACTCTATCAGCCCACTCAAAGATGTCCTCCTCGGGCAGCTGATGAGCATGAGTAAATTTCATCATAACAATGTCCAAGACTTCCCTGTCTCCAAACCGCTTTACGGGCTTATGCATCATATGAGTATAATCAATGGACGGTTGTCGGTCGAGTATACGATTGTAAAAATCGCCTGCTTTTCCCTTGAGACACCAACCCAAATGTGTCAGAGAAGTAGCTCCGTTCCAGTCCTTTTCAGCGGCATAGGATGTGAAACGATGATACTACAGTGTCCAATCAGATTTACCATCATAATCCAACCCAGACAGCGGTGGCGGACAGAATGAGTTTTTCTGTCGGCCATGACTGGTCCACCGGCCAGGGTAAGTGGAGTCGTCAGAAATAGAATTCTGGGAACTAACCAACGAATGTCGAACGGGACGACGAGTTGAATGAGACGACCAACGAGTTAAGGCACGCCCTTGCCGCGTAAATTGTTAGCCTCCATCCACACGAGTGGAGGTGGAGACATTTGTCTGGCCTGGCTGTGTCCAACAGCGCCTGAAACATCGGAGGCATTCCCGTCGCGTGATTGTGAATGTGACGAACCTCCTAGCTTGTGGGTTCACTAATGAGTGGAAATTGGAGCCATGAAATCCCGGCTCCACATCAAAAGACATAGCATGTAATAAGGGAGTCGTGACCTGAAGGTGGCTAATATTGCGGATATTCTCAGCTATAATAATACGACTGTGTCTAAACCTGACAATTCGCTTGGCCAAAGTGTTCGACACTCCAGTTAGCGATAATAATTCGTAAACCAATGCCGAGTTTATTCTGAGGAGTCATTCTGCAGTAATGAAAAGCCGAAGCTCAGAAATATTTTTGTAAGCCAGGTTACTGCCACTAAATAAACAAGACATGCTAGGGAATAAACCTTAATTGTAGGAATGTTCAAGAATAGAACTCCACATCCCAAAATGTAACTAATGGATGTAGGTGAATCTTAGGAATTATCCAGTATGCTTGAGGTAATACCTCACTGTACAAATTCAGAGTCTAGAAAAAAACACTTTGAAGAACTGAAGCCACTGGTCCTCTGCGAGCTTAAGCAAACAATAACACTGAGCCCGGATACGCTCATGAATGGCGGGGATGAATCCGTGAGTTGGTAGCCACTTCCCTTCTACTCAATAAAAAAAAAATTATGTAGAAAACTTGGAATTATGGGGTAGAGTAAGAAAAAAATAGCAAATGCAGTGAAACGGCAAGATACAAAATAAGTGGCCATTGGAAACGCCAACTGGTGGGGTGGACCGACTTCATGTAGGAACAAATATGGTTGCGACAGGGCCGGGTAATGGCGTCGTCTGGAGACCAATGAATATTTACCGAAATTCACTAAAAATAGAGGAAGTTGCCAAAAACTAAGAAAATTGACACCGTGAACAGAGTAAAAATCCGGGAAACTGAATCTAACGTTGAGAAACTTACTGGGTGAATGGGAGCCGTAGGACATCTTGAGGTTATCTTGAAATGATTTCGGGGCTCAGTGTCCCTGCAGCCCGGTCCTCGACAGGCCTCCTTTTTATTACACATCCCCAGGAAGCAGCCCATAACCGCTGTCTAATTTCAAGTACTTATTTACTGCTAGGTAACAGGGGTATCAGGGTGAAAGAAACTCTGCCCACTTGTTTCCACCTCCACCGGGGAAGTGGATACTCGGAGTATCCAAGCACCATACTCGGAGTGGGGAGAGGATACTCGGAGTTCAGGAGCAAAAATATGACAAAATGTAGAATCATAGAAAAACACAAGAAATAGAGCATAAAGCACAGACACTGAAATCAGGAACACGATATCTCAGACAATCAGCTGAAAATCATGGACCAACACCTAGCAAACTGAAGAACATTTATGGTGCAACCAACAACAGTAAACTTGAAACTGTAGCGTTGGACACGAACTCTCAATCAGATGTAGCAGGATGATGATGCAGACTGCGTGGCGAGGTCCTCATGATCACCGTGTAGGCCGATTGTTCACTGCGCCAGTGTAGAGGCGGTCGCCTATGGGGTACGGGACGACCGACCTCGTGGTGAACGACACATACATATATGTGTGTAATAATGAAAACAGTTGCTCACCTTGAGCTGAAGTGTTCTGGTTGGAGAGCTGAAGCGATGCGTAGGCTTCTCAGGGGGAAGGATGGGCGAGGTCCAAAAAGTCTTGCCAATACTGGACCAGACAACCACCGTCCAAGGGAAGTCGGTAACAGGTCTTCTCGTTATCAGGCGTAGTTCTCCTCTGCCTTCCTTTACCTCCTCCGGGCCTGCGTGTGGACGATGCGCAGAGATACTGCACAGGTCCGCCGTCCACCAATCAGGAACACAGCCCTTGCAAAAAGAACACATAAGTGATAACATACATCTGATCACAAATGTCATATAATTTATGCAAACACTCAAACGACAGGGTCGACGGGTACTTATCGACTGGGTGCCAAGTCATGTGGGAATAATAGGAAATGGCATTGCAGACGAAGCTGCAAAACTTGCAACTAAGAGAAGAAATGTAGACATTTACATACCACAGAGTCTATCACAGATTAAGAAAGCAATTAGAAACAGAGCAATGCAAAAGATGCACAGTGACCACACCACAGCAGTTGCAACATCAGGATCTGCGGGTTGGTACAAGAATTCAACCAACTACGAACCCCTTAGTTTGATGAAAGGGAGCAGAAGAGCAACAGAAGTACACTTACATCGCATCAAGCTTGGATACCCATGTGCATGGGAAATAGGCTTACAAGTTCTGGATGATGAGAGGAAATGTCAACACTGTGAAGAAATGGCCGACAGACCACTGGAACATTATCTCACACAGTGCACAGTTACAAACCCATTAAGATTTCAACTTAGATTCAACAGAGCAGAAGAAGTTGTTAAACACATATGGCAAAATCTTACTGAAGTGACCATACGAGTAATAAATACTCATACTCCGCCCAACTAAAACAGAAACAAACAACACTTAGTGGGCCAGCCAGAGTGCTGCATGGTGCCTACCTCTTCTACACCTGTTACAGGTGTTGAATTGGGTATCACAATAGTCTATGTTGTGTGACTTGAGACACCTTGCCCATCTCCCTAATTCCTGGAGTCTCTTAATACGAGTGTCTCTGGTTGGATAATTAGCACAACAGTATGTTGAATGTTTCTTTTTGCAGAACATACATGTCCCCCAGCCTACTGCACGTTTGGAAGTTACCGGTTTGGGTGAACTAGTAACAGTAGGCTTGGAGGATTCTGCTGCATTGTCAGATTTTCTGCAACTAGATGTGAGAGTACTTGGCTGATGTTTATTTGGGGTAGTTGTTTTACCCTTTAATTGACTATTATTTTCTATTTCTGAAGGCTTGCATGAGGCTTTAACTTCCTCATTTGCTCGTCGTTTGTTTATGATGGAATGCAAACCTTTAGTGATGTCATGTACTGTCAGAATGGTGTTATGTTGATGTGCGTATAATTCATCTAGTATATTGCTGGACAATTTTCGTTGAAGGACTACTTTGGTCATCCATTCACTAGTAGTTATATCAACCTTACGACTGAATGTTCTTAGTAGTGACTCAAACTCCATGCTGAAGGATTGTAATGAGTCAGCAGTCTGATCAGGTTGAGGTAAATCCAGCAATTGTAGTACTAAATGTATGACAGTTTTCTCATTGCCAGCATTATTCCTAGGAGGCTGGACTGGGAAATTAGTGCTGTCACTATTTTCATTTACATTTTCTACTACTGGTTCAACTTCACCTCTAATTTCAGTTTGGAGGCATGTTAACTTAGTAGCCTCAGGTATTGGGTTTTCAGAATCCACAGAGACTGTGGATAAATTGTCTGAGAACTGCTTAATTGAACTGATAATTTTTGGTGGTATAATATTGGGTGAAGCTGTAGTGGGTGAAGCTTTATCCTCATTGATTAAAGGATTTAATCTGGCTTGACATTTATTCTCAAAAAGATCCAGATCATCCAAAACATTATCTACTTTATTTGATGTACTTGCTATTTGTTCTGATTCAATTATCCTGTGTAAATGTTCCAACCTGGCTTGAGTTTGTTCTTCATATTGTGCTAAGTCAGACAGGAATAGTTCCACATCTTCAACTACTATGTCGTCGTCGTGGACCTGATTTTGGTAAGATTTCCTATTTGTTTTCAATATATGCAATTGGGTTTGAATTGTATCAGTGGTATTTTCAACCGACGATAATTAATTACAGGCTCATATAACAACTGTTCATATTGATCAAGATCTCTTGTCAGTTGACGTTTGCTTGCTACTAAAGCACGTTTTGCTTTCTGTGGATTAGTCATGGTGACTTGTTAATTGGACACCACTGGCTCATAAATTGTGACCAAGTACTAATGGTAGCCTAGGGTAAAATTTCTGCACTCACTAGGCTGTAATCCTACCATTACTAGAGGTTAGCACTTAAAATTAATACACATTATATATATACAATCATACACACTAATGATTTGAGTGATAAACCAGTGTCATTGGAAGTCCCTTTAGGTTAGCTCTTCTATATCACCCTAGGATGGTATAGACACTAATTAATCACTCAAAGGTGTAATGATCATAAGTAAATTATTATATATACACAACTCAACTCGAGTTGATAAAATTTACACCCAAAAT
The DNA here is from genome assembly GCF_040958095.1 of Procambarus clarkii. NCBI lineage: Eukaryota > Metazoa > Arthropoda > Malacostraca > Decapoda > Cambaridae > Procambarus > Procambarus clarkii. The sequence continues at coordinate 16,293,364 of NC_091181.1, read as the reverse complement.
AGGGTCTGCACCATTCATTAATGGTGCTAGGTTGTTTAATATAGTACAACTAGACTATGGTAATAATGGGACTAGAATGAACAATAAATAGTTCAACTAGTCAATAGTAATATCCTACCCTGTTGTGGGTTGGCAATTGGTAAATATTATATTGATCACTAGTGCAATATATATTAAATAATTCTCTATTTTGGAGAAATAATATACACAATTATTGATAATAGCCCCTTAATTAGCCTCTATGAAACTTCTAATATTATCAAGAAGTATTAAATATTATTAGTGACCTCGCGAAATAAACTCCACAAAATTCGTAGATAATCTCTCGCGAAATTTAACACCACGAAATCCGTGAACAATCACGCGAAGACACAGCCACTAATTTGGCTGGCTTCAATATTAGCGCTGTCAATTCACAGAATAACACGCTACCAAATCTGTGGGTGTGCAGAAACCACTGATGAGGCTGAACTGAACCGAAGGGCTTATGATCTCGCTGGAGGCAACGCCGCCGTTTTTGACTGCTGGCTTTGTTGTTCACTAATTTATTACACTAGTTTATTTAATTTGATGACAATCTAGCTCTCTAGACCATCTAGGTTCGAATGATCATATAATCTAGGTTCGAAGGACCATATAATGTGGGAACCGACCTATGAGATTTATATTTGTTTAATTTATATGAATTTATATAGAATTTATATATACATTAATTTATATACTTCGATAGCAATTTGTATGATGTTAAGTGGACTGTATTTCTGCAATAATCTCACAAATCGATCCACTACACATTAGGGGGGGTTTATATTGCGTTTATATATATGCAGCCAATCAAACTACAGTATTAAACTACATATAATGTTAAACATTGAAGAGGTTCCTTATCTTATTGTACAGCAGGCCTTAGTCCACCAAATATAACTAGGATGTAGACAGCAAATTATCCTCTTTGAGGTAGCTTCCATCACCCAGTAACTGATGCACAAAGTATGCTTCCTCGTCTTGACCTGTCAAAAGGGCGCTAGCTGTAAAGCCAGAATCCTAATATATGACAGCTATATCAGAGAAAACACTGTACAAGGAACCATAAAGACCTAGGCTTAATTACCTTTTATTAAGAGGCAGTTCATATTCTAACCGGCTCGCCCCTATCTAATGACATTAATGGCCATAAATGATAGGTAAATGGGTTTCGGCATGTTACGGATTCGAGTCCATCGTCGGAGCACGGAGCAGTGACAACAACGCCATCTGTGAGTCTGCTCTCAAAACCCCCTCCAAATGAACGAAGCCATCTAGTGAGGACGGGATATACCGGCCACAGGTGCTGGATTCCCGTCTTAATCAGCTCATAACATAGCCGCTGCTGACCTCTGGTGAGGTGGCGCTGAGACGGCAACGCCATCTATGGAATGAAGAGGTGGACGTTTGTGTCTAAGCCTGTAAATGAGGTTCCCTAGAGCGTCCCAGTATTAATGACGTTTCTGATTGCAGAGTCGACCTGGGACTGCTGTGTTGGACGATGGATCAGTCTACCCAACGCAGCCAAGGTCTCTTCACGAGTCTGCTTTGAAGAAGCTGTGAGTCACCCCCAGACGAACTCTGTTGAGAGTGTAATAGCCTGCCTGAGGCGTGGCGGTGTCGAGAATCGCCTTATCCGGGGCTGGCTGGTGGAAGAGACTAGCCACTGTAGTGCTTAGTGAGGAGAGTGATCAGCGGGATCACACGAGGCTCCTGCCTAGGGCTCGCAACCCTAGTATCGGTCATGGAGTGGCCTACACAGCTGATCGGTACCTGCCAGCTACAGGCTGGATTGTGGTTGAAGGCCTCCACGACAAAGCACCCAGTGGGACTGTGATTTGGCTGGCCTGTGGCCAGGGTAGATTCGTCATAGTGTCATCATGGATTCGTCGTGAGCCACGGAAGCAGAGACCAGGGCTACCCAGAAGAAGCATCGCCGAGTGTTGAGCGTCTTCAGAGAGGGAGACCTCAATGCACATTGTGTAGTAATAATTCCCTTTTATGACTTTAAATTACGGTGGTGGGAATATATATATATATATATATATATATATATATATATATATATATATATATATATATATATATATATATATATATATATATGTGTATATATCACGAAAATAAACACGTGATTAAGAATGTGACAATGTCAGACCACGGAGGAAAAATGAAACAGGAAATTTCCTTAAGTACTTTCGTATATTAAATACATCTTCAGAAGGTCATTTTACAGATCGAGTGATGGGTATAAATAGGCAGGAAGGAGTGGTGAAGTAAGGTGAGGTACAATACTTGGACAACGCAGACGGCCCATTGGCCCATCAGATGCACCCAATTGGCACATCCGATATAGCACAATGGCCCATCTGATACAGCAGACATACAAGCATAATATATAGGTAATTATAACATAAAGAAGTAAATATATACAATAAATTAGTGAGACAAATGTTTTTCAATGATTCTACTTAAATCGCCCTTTAGCTGATATATTAGAAATGGATCTAAGTTATATAGACCACTGCTAATATTCAAATTACTTTCTTTGGTGATCTGTATCAAAGCAGATTCAATTATGTTTCTGTTATAGGTGCTTTTACAATTTGTTATTGAAGAAGCACTCTCCCAATCAATTTGGTGAGCTTTTTCTGACAAATTTTTCCTCCGTGGTCTGACATTGTCATATATATATATATATATATATATATATATATATATATATATATATATATATATATATATATATATATATATATATATATATATATATATATATATATATATATAAATATATATATATATATATATATATATATATATATATATATATATATATATATATAAATTAGAATACTTGTCTTCAATGTACCTTCCTTGATAGCTTTGACTTGCATTACGGAACACACCCCTTGAAAGCCTCTACTAACTTAGGGCCGGATTCCCAAACTCCACTACCATCAGAGAAGAACCCGGTTGCGTCCCAGTAGGGCCGTAACACGGCAGAACACTTACCTTGTATTTGTTGACAGCGTGTTGATAATGGTACACCTTTGGTTTCCATAACACTTAGTCCAAGTAAAATTAACAGGAGCCGTATTTGCTCCTGTGAGCCTCTGTGGTCTAACAATAACAATGGCTGACCACTCCCTCACAACTGACGCCTCCCTCACTTTGTAGAGATGTCAGTAACTGATTGAATGGTCACATTTACTCTACTTTGTATCTGATAATTAAATTAATTTATATGAGATGTTTTTATGATGGTAAAGTCCAAAGACTAATGTATTTAAGAATAATTCCCACCATAATAGGTGGTGAATTTATAATAGTATGTGGTAATGATATCCCGTTTTCTATATACGGAAAATTCCACAACAAGTTACATTTTCTATGGGTTAACTTGTTTATACAATGCAGCAATATTATCTGCCTGTATGATATTATTAATGGTGTCGGATTTTCCAACAGCTTCGGCGACTAAACTGAGCATCTAGTGGGCCATTTTTGGTAAGCAGAACTGGACCTGTGGGATGACCAATGGGCCTTCTGCAGTTCTTATTCCTACCACTATCCCCTCTACTACACCTTACCGTTCATTCCTTTTGCCTTGCTCCTCACCTCTCTCTTGCCTATTTATTGCCTGCATCACCTCCCTCATACCAATCGACTTGAGAATGGTCCAGGACGGACCGAAACGTCGTCGTCCCTTCACCTTCTAGTGTGTGGTCTGGTCAACATACTTCAGCCACGTTATTGTGACTCATCACCTGCATAAGGTGGTGGATGCAAGCTGGAGCTAGATAACTAAAGTATTGTATTTTAATATATCCAAAACACAGTGGTTTTAAATTTCAGGAAAAATGGTCTGTTACTAAAGAAATTGTACAAATGAACTAAGGGTGGGGACAAGAGCTGGAGCTCGATAATTCTGTTTCCTTTACTTGTAACAAACTAGGCTGTTGTAAGAATTATTCCAGAAGGTTCCAGAAGTTCGAGTAGGGACCTGACCTCTCAACAACGCCCAGTCCCCTGGGAATTAGCAGGTCTGAGTCACAAATGGCGGGCATCTTTGTTCATAGCTGCGTATAATGAACCATCCTATAGTATTCAGTAATTTAGAGAAAATTAGCCTTTATTCATTTTGCATTAAAATTGTATTGTATAATAGTACTGGATACAATATCAAGAGTATTCTAATTATTGAGTTTAAGTCACCATCAGTGACGTCACGAATCAGATCTAACTTTTAAGGCGGAGTGACCGGCGGTCATAGGTCAGCAGGGTTGACATGTCTAATATTTCTCAAAGTTTTAATAACCATTTTTGTGATCGGGAACAGCTTTGCCGTTAGATGTTTGTGTAATCTAATTAAAGTAAAATAATTCAACCAGTCTGGATCAATTCAGTACAAACAGGTTAATTGTTATAACTTAAACCTTGCTAGGAACTGGGTAGAACTTTGACTAGGCGGAAGGATACAATACTCTTGTCTGGGGTAGACCAGACAAGGAAGAGATCAGTGTGAATACGGGAGCAGCTGGGAGAGGTCAACCATCTTACCTCTCCCCAAGACCAGCACAACATCTTAGCTGGAAAACATAGAGGTATAGTTGCTATGGTTATGTATAGAAATAGTCTTCTCATTTGCCATTCAGGTCAAGTAGGGAGTGTTAAAGTGATAGGGAGTGAACACATTTAGATTTTGTTTTAGTTTTCTTTTAATAAATTAAATTTGTTATTAATTTGCATTTTATTGTTTCCATTTGGTTATGTGTAAACTTGTCCTGGTCACGTGGTCCACACGAGGCAGAGTTGCATTGGGCGCCGATTCTAACATCGGATCGGAATTCATCATCCCCATCTAATTAATTCCACACTCAAGTTTCCGAGGTTATAAACTACTAGTGGGGATCAAGCCCCAAGGTTGATTAATTAGCGTGATCGATCCAGACCTCGATCATTGCTCTGTAGAGCTGGTCTGGTGGTGGCAGCATAGAGGCGACTCTAGGGTTTTGTTCAGAGCTTAGGTCACGTCATACTGGGTGTAGAATCCTAAGTCGGTCAATCGTCTTTAGGACCACGTGGCGTGGAGTTGGCTTTGGTAAAAGTTTTGGAGTCCCTTGGTAGAGAATAATAAGTAAGAATACGGGTAGAGGGACCAGTAGAGAAGTAGAGAGAGAGGAACCAAAACCCGTGTTACAATGGTGCACAGCGGTGGTTTCAACAATTTTGTTTGAAATTGTTGAAAGGCTCACGCGTCTAGCCGTTCGAACACGTGCGCGGATGCTAAGGAGACAGCCGCGGGCCAGGATTAGCAGTGCGCCCCACAACAGTGCGTTTGAGTGGGGATTGGCGAATCTTGGGTCATGCGGGCTGATATGATTAAGGTTTAGTTAGTAAGATTAGGCTGTTAAATTAGATTTATTGAAAAGGAGACCGCTCCGAGTTGATTGGACTGGGTACCATACTCGACCCATTGCAATTAATTCAGAGGTGTTGGGAGCCGCCATACTCTCAACAGCAGTTCCTTGAGGGCTGTCGGGGGCGGATATATCTGTGGGACGCCAGTAGATAGTCCGAGGGCGTTATTAGACGACCCAAAACGCTAGGAAAAACGTAATCCGTGAAGGGCGTTGCGGCCTCCGAGGGACGGACTAGTAACCTACCTAGCAGCGATTCAACAACTAAGTGATCGCACACTTAGTGGAGGTTGAGTCGTCCCTAGTCATAATTGTTGCTGAAAGCTGCGTGTCGCTCTGTTGGAACCTAGATGGTGTGGCCTCTAGGCTAGGTGTGGTACGGCGAGCCGGTAGGAACAATTATAAGATTAAGTCGAGTGCATTTTTGAATTAAGTATACTTAAATTTATAAAGTAATTTCAGTTTATTTGCGTTGTTCTAGATTAATTTTTTCCCCTAAATTCAATCCCCGGTTAAAATTTTTCCAAGTGTTTAGCATTTTCTTGCATATTAGGCTAAGTGCGTACATTTTTTGCTATTCCCTGTTGTATTAGTCTAAGTCAGAGGCGTTGTTGCTAGAGTGTAGTTAATCCTCTGGACTTAGGGCTATGTGTCGGTCACGATAGATAAGTGAAGGAGTTTAAGGGATAGTAAGTTGCGTGTAAATGGTATTTGTCCGCGGAATATTTCTAAGTATTTTGGGATAAGTTTTCGGCTAAGTCAATGTCGGAAACTCGTTAACTGTAATTAATTTGTATTCGTGGGTCACGTGTATGATCTGGGCGTCATTAGGATTCCCCAGTCGATGCGTGTGATATTTTCTAGTTTTTACCAGTAAGACGGTAGAATTGTGTTTGTAGACTTAGAATTCTGTTTTCAGTAGAAACGTAGGTGGAAAATTTTCTAAGTCCAGATTGGGCTAGAATCTGACTTTTTGGCGGAAATTCTAATTTTCAGGTTTCGTGTATATCCTAGGGTCAGTATTACTCTCTAGTGCGCGCAAGGGACGTAATTCTGTTCGTAAAGCATTAAACAGTGATAATTACATTTTTGCCGAATTTAGTTATTTTTCGAGAAAATCGGGTTGTAATTTTGTCAGAGTCCATTTGAGGTGAAAATCTCGGATTTTGACGAAAAATCGAATTAGTGAGTGTTGAAACCGCCCGATGTGTCAGTATTGTTCTGCATACAACGTCAGTAGCAAATAATAACGTATTTATATCTGGAAACGAGAAACCCAAATTTTTGTGAATTAAAGGAGTTTTGTGATATTTGGGGTGATAGAATATTTTTCCCTCGGAGTCAGAAAAATTGGCAGAGTCCAGCAATTGAGTAAAAACGCAGTTTTTGATAAAAATTCAATGTTTAGTAAGCATTTATAGGTCCTGGGTGTCTATATTAATCGCTAGAGCGGTTTATTAACGTAAAACTAGTTATTTTCCTTCAGAACAAAGATTTTGATTTTTCAGCGTTTAAGCGAAAAAGCGCGGGACTTAGTTTTTTTTTCAGCGCAGCTGGTCCCGCTCCACCAATCATCAGGGGCCACGCTGCTCACTTCAAGCGCGTTTAGCATTCAAGTACAGTAAATATTCTTTATTAATCCATCACGAGTGCTGCGCGTTAGTTGCGTTATCATTTAAATTGTTTTATATAAATTAGAATCTTTAATTTTTTTTAACGTAAAGGACTTAGGTTTCAGCAATAGAACTGCGGGATATTTCACGGTCAGACACGAGTGCGGGGCAGACACTCATTCATTGGATTCACTTCAGCGATTCTCTCGATAAATCGGTGTATTTCCTATTTTGGGAATTTAGTAGTTTTCTCTTAGAATAGAGTTGTGATTTTTTTTTTGTGTAAGTTTACGGTTGTAGTGAGTCCGGGTCGAGGGTGTACTAAAGGGTAGTTTAGAAGAGACGTGGCACACCAGGAATCACAGAAAATGTTTAACCCAGATAATGACCAGTCAGTAGGGACCAGTGGGAATGGGAGTGTAGAGGATAGCACCTCTTCCGACACCACTGGGGACCGCTCAGGTAGCTCAACTGGCACCACAGGTGGGGTCAGTGGGACTGAAGCGACGAGTTCACGGGTTCTGCATGGGACTGGGCAGTCGAGGGTATCTTTCCATCCCTGGAGAGATACTATTATTGACATGAGTGGGGAGTCTTGCGAGGAGTCGTCCCAAGAGTGGGGAGAGCCGTCTTGGGTTCCCCCACGAATAACATCGACGCCATGCCAGCAGGGCAGACAGGGGGCCTCAGTTAGTATGGCAGGACATCCCACTTCGCTCGGTAGAGAACAGCAACCCGTTCAACGGGAACATGAACAACCACACCAACAGCAGGAACTACCCAACATAACACCAATACCACACCACCCACAACACCTAGGTACACCTCATCCGTCACTACAACAACCCCAACCCCACCTCCCATACCTACCCCATCCTCAATTCCCATACCCATACCCATACCAATTCCAACCCCAGGCCACCCCATACCCATTCCAACCCCAGGCCACCCCATACCCATACCCATTCCAACCCCAGGCCACCCCATACCCATTCCAACCCCAGGCCACCCCATACCCACCCCAACCTCAATCCACACCCCAACCCGAGGCCACCCACACCATACCTCAGCCTCAACCCCAACCTCAATCCACACCCCAACCCGAGGCCACCCACACCATACCTCAGCCTCAACCCCAACCTCAATCCACACCCCAACCCGAGGCCACCCACACCATACCTCAGGCCAAACCCCAACCTCAACCCAGTTCCCAACCCCGGGACCCACCCACTGCCAGTAGCTCCGCGTCACATACAGAGGGACTTGTGAGTCTGATTCCCAAGTTGACTCTGCCGACACTCAGAGGTAGGGAGTTGTCGCTTATTAAGGTGGAACGCAACCGCCAGGTGGAAGACTGGCTTTGTGAAATTGGTTCGATGCTGGAAGCTGTCCCGGGGGATAGATCGAAAATTGCTCTCGCTATGGGGGCTTGCGTGCACGTAGCCGGTCCACTGGCGGGATTTACAGAGTTTCAGCACCTGACATCTTGGCCTCAGTTTGTCCAAGCGATTAGGGACAGATTCAAAGACAGGGTTTCGGAGGATGAGGCTTACTTTTATCTCGAGTCACTTAAGAGGGATGACCGAAGCACTGTCAAGGATTTCGGGTCAATATTAAAGAGAAGGGTTGACGACCTCACTAAGGAACTGGGGTTCGATTCGAGTCAGGCAGAGCAATTCGCTAAAGAGTTGTTCTGCAAAACGTTACCTTCCGATATGGGGCCATTGTTCCTTGCGGGGAGAGCGGGTGTGAGTTATGAAGACCTAGTCCAACAGGCCGCCACAGCCCTAGACAGGCAGACGCGCGCAGGGACATCGGGCACTCAGTTGTCGCCATACGTAGAGGCGGTAAGTAAAGGCGAGGGAGCCAAGCCGAGTCACTGTGGCGCGGGTTCATCAGGCAGGAGGCAGCCCTCAGCGGCAAGTTCGAGCCACCCTGCGCGGAGTAACAACAGGGATCCGCGTAGGTGTTACTCCTGCGGGATGCGTGGGCACATACAGAGGGACTGTAAAGTCACTATTACGAGAGCATGAAAGCAGTCTCCTAGTGATGGTAGGCCTACTTTTGAGGTGAAAGTGGAAGGTGTGAGATTGACAGCTTTTGTTGATACAGGAAGCCAGGCAACGGTAATTAAAAAGTCAGCCTTCAGCAATTTTAAGTATGCACGTCTTCAACGTTGCGCAAAGACATTAACAGCGGTCAATGGGGAGAAGATTGAGATCGTAGGTCAAGGTACAGTTAATTTTGAGATTGATGGGGCATTGCAGCCTCACACATGTACGATCGTAGAGAACCTTGATTTTCCTGGTCACATCTTAATGGGAACTGATTTTCTGTCGCGATTTGATTATTCCTTGTCTGCTCAAAAAGGGGCTAGGAACTGCAGGTTGCAGTTGGGACAGACTTCCTACCCAGTGGAGATGATCGACCATCCCCCAGTTGTAGCTTCAATTAAGAGGAAGCTGAAATATAATGCGCACTATCCAAAATTGATTTTTAAGTCTCTTCCAGACACAGTTAAGAGGTCATGCGCCTTGCATGCATTGACCAAACAGAGTTGCCCACCACATTCTGTTAAATTTATTAAAGTAGCCGTGGGACGTCACATACAACCAGGTACCACCCTTCAGGTGGCTGGGAGATGTGATAGTTTATTAATTCCTCATCACTTAGTTGTAGTGCTCGATAAAGGTGCACTCATTCCAGTTGTCAATCTTTCACATAAGACTTTTCGCTTCAGGGCAGGTGATAGGGTATCTCAGGGAACCATGGTGGAGGACACAGAAATCTTTCACCATGAGTCAGCTGAGACGCCAGCCGTCACTGCACAATGTAGTGCACTGAATATGTTGAATACTAAAACACCATCCAAAGTACAATACGAGACGAGAAATGTTGCACAGAATGTTGAGGAAGTGGAAAAATTAATTTCAGCACTTGATTTGCAACATGTTGCACAGGCAGATAGGAAGGCACTGAGAGGAGTTTTACGAAAATTCCCGAAATTGTTTGCGACAGAGGATGACCAGATTGGTCTCCTTGATAAGATCGAGCACACCATTCCAACTGGTGACCATTTGCCTGTGTACACAAGACAGTGGAGGTTGCCGGAACAGGCAAAGAACATTATCAGGGAGGAGTGCCAGAAAATGTTGAGACAGGGCGTAATAGAGCCTAGTACGTCACCATGGCTCTCTCCTGTTGTGCTAGTTCGGAAACCGGACGGTAGTTATCGTTTCTGTGTTGACTACCGGAAGGTGAACGAACTAACTAAGGGTGATGTGTATCCGTTGCCCCGAATACAGGAGATAATAGATCAATTTGGTGCTGCTAAGTATTTCTCAACTCTTGACGCAAAATCGGCGTATTGGGCGATTCCGGTGGCAGAACAGGATAGGGAAAAAACAGCATTCTCGGATGGTAGGCACACTTATCAATTCCGTAGGATGCCGTTTGGTTTGAAGACAGCGCCTTCGTCGTTTCAGAGGGCCATCAACTTTATCCTTAGTCCGGTACTGGGTAGGCATTCTTTAGCGTACCTGGATGATGTTGTGATATATTCCAGGACGTTTGAGGAACACCTGCAGGACTTGACTGAGACTTTGAAGTTGTTAGATCAGGCAGGTTTCAGGCTGAATGTTCAGAAGTGCACCCTGGCGGCTCAGAAATTCAAATTTCTGGGGTTCCAGGTGTGCCCAGACGGTATCCGACCTGACCCAGATTCTTGCCGCGCCATTGCTGACATGCCTACTCCAAGGACAGCAAAGGACGTGCGTAGGTTTTTGGGGGCGGCCGGATATTTTCGTCGTCACATTGAAGGTTTCGCTGGCATTTCAGCACCCCTGACTGATCTGACAAAGAAAAATGCGAAGTTTGTGTGGAAATCAGAACATGACGAGGCCTATCGCAAACTGAAAGACCAACTAATCACGACACCGGTATTGGCTATTCCTGATTTTGAGAAAGAGTGGGAAGTGCACACTGACGCCAGCGGTATTGCTATTGGCGGGTGCTTAATTCAGCGAGACGCAGATAATTTACCCCATCCAGTAGCCTATTTCAGTAGGAAGGTCAAAGGACCTGAAGTTCGCTATTCAGCTACGGATCGGGAGGCACTGGCAGTAGTAGAATCAGTTAGGTATTTCGAGCCTTACCTATTTCAGCGGCATTTTGTAATCTACACAGACCATCGAGCGTTAACACACATATTTAAAAAGCGAACAAAATGCCCACGAATGTCACGCTGGTCTCACGAACTTTCGGCCCACTCATTCCAGATCTTGTACAAGCCTGGTCCAGCACATGTTGTGCCAGATACGCTAAGTAGAAATATCGCGGCAATGCAGATTAGTGAAAATATTGAAACCATTCCATCGGATAAAATGAGAGAATACCAGATGAACGAGCCGAGATGGAAAGAGATTATTGAGTATTTAGAGGGAGGAAAATACCCGAAAAAGAAAAAGAATTTACCTATTCATGATTTTGAGATGAAACAGGGCGTCCTGTATTATGTCAACAGCCAGAATGATAGGGCAGTATTTCAGCTAGTTATTCCGGACGCGTTGCGGTCATCAGCGTTAAAGCTTGCGCATGCTTCAAAAATTGCAGGGCATCCGGGGATCTTTAAAACGCACTTAAAAGCAAAGTCTCTATTTTATTTTCCAGGATTACTTTCTGAGGTAATCAATTTCGTGAAGTCGTGCCCTCGTTGCCAGAGGAGGAAAGGCACCCTTAAGGTACAAGCCCCACTTCAGGAATTTCCTGAAATTCGTGAACCGTTAGATCGTGTGGGGGCCGATCTGATTGATTTACACCACAGTCATGCGGGTAACAGATACGTGTTGGTGCTAGTTGACCATCTGTCTAGATACACTACACTAGTTGCATTACCTCAGAAGGATTCTCGTACGGTTGCAGATGCGTTCTTGCGTGGGTTCGTTACTGTATTCGGACCTCCTAAAGTTTTAGTCTCTGACCGGGGTCAAGAATTCAATGGGAATATATTTAGAGAAGTTTGTAAGATTTTAGAGACAACTTCGGCTTTTACAACGGCCTACCACCCACAAGCAAACGGAATGACGGAACGGACTAATCGTTCAGTCAAGGATATGCTTGCAATCCTTGCTGAACATGATGCAAACACCTGGGATGAACACCTACCCTATGTTCAGTTCGCCTTGAATACTGCCATCCACCAATCAATTAACACCCAACCACTTCATTTGTTTACTGGTAATTCATGCAATTTCCCCTCAGGTCTGCTTAACAGACATAATGTTGCATACGGGGAGGACTATCCTTCAGAGGTCCTTGGAAAAATGAGAAATGCATGGAATATTGCAGCTGAAGCGTCCAAGAAGGCACGGACTCGGTATGCTCATTTTTATGACAAGAAAGTGCGCCCTCTTGAGTTGAAGGAAGGAAGCCTCGTATTGAGAGTGAATGAGGCTGCGCCCGCCAATCAGAGCAGGAAACTAGCTCCGAGGTGGCGAGGACCATATAGAGTAATTAAAAGGGCGGGGCCAGTTAATCTTGTTATAAAAGGAGTGTTCGAGGACCAGGTGGAAAGGACAATTCACGTGAATAAATTGAAACATTATCATGCTAGAGAGGAATTAGAACTGCCTTCAGCGGGTCTAGTTCCTGACTCAGCAGTGCTGACTCATGGCTTCACCGACGAGTCAGAAGATGAGGATGACCCTCTGTCATCGCTCATCAGTAGTCAGGTGCAGTCTCGCCACCCTATGGTGACGAGATCTCGCGCTATACAGTAAAGTAACTTCCTTAGTTAGTATAATTTAGTATTGATTAGATTTTCCTGTAAAGGCAATGAGATGTACTATGTCTATACTTAACTCAGGTAGCAACTTTTACCGTGCTCTGGGGTTCCACCTCCACCAAACCCAGAGTGTATCTATGCTTCCGCTGTGTTGTGTCTGTCTGTTCCCAGGTCTGATTGGTACACCGACCCAGTTGTTCCAGCCACACGTGAACCCTTGTCTGTAAAGACCGAGGGGGGAGGCACGTTACACAAAGCCCTCCCCCCACTAGACCCAGTAACCCATACATCAGTTACTTTGGGGATGAGTGACTGTCCAAGAGTCACCCGGCCGACGCCTCACGTCACTAACGAGGTTGTCAGGGCCAGCGAGCTGTCCACATTATAGCAGTCACCGGAGGTGCCATACAACGCCGGGGTAGCTGTCTCGAGATCACCACTACCCACCTGCTGCGTCATCAAGACTGCAGCCATTCCAGCAGTGTTGGAGGAGAGGTCAAGAAATGGAAAGCACGTAGCAGTACTCAAGAGTTTCGCCGGAAGATTAATGATTACGTCATCTGAAGTAACAAGAAAGCGGAAGTAAGGCGGTCACAGGTGGAAGGTACGGTTTCCCTACAGAGTACCGGGACTCGCCAATAGAAGGTCGCAAAATTGTCTCCTTTGGCCTAAAGTCGGCGGTACGAGGGTATACACAGTTGGTGTTTACGGCCTAGTAACCTGGTGACATCAAGAAACGCCTGAGATGACGTGAGCAATGATGGAAGACGAGATTCACCTGTTCTGCAAACAAGCAACCCGCCTCTACGACCTTCTGACACCACTCCTGCTAAGAGACACCGTTGGTACATCCAGTCCTGCTCTGCTGTGGTCATCTGCGACAAGTTTAACATCAAGACTACCGTGTGAACTGTGATTGATACGAAGGCGTGTGGACTGTCGAGAGCAAGATTAATGGCCGAAGTAACAGTATTCTACAGCTGTCACTTGGCACTCCGCTCTACTACACTCTGTCGTCATTCAGGAGTACCGGATGGGAGTACAAGAGGACCAGGTATTGATGTCTACACATGGGGAGAAGCAAGATCGACACCGTCATCGTCAGCGACTACATTCAGCATCCAGCAGCATCGATTTTTTTTTTTCGTTTACTCAATATGAACAATTGATACAAACAACAAAGTTGGCTCTGAACATCTGTGTAAAGAACATCTGGACACTTTTGTTTAAATGTTGAAAAACAGATTTAGAATCAATACTTTATAAATGTTGAAAAACAGATTTAAAATAATTCTGGTATAATATATGAATTTTACTCTATAAATTGGTCAGTAATCAAAATCGAAGCCCCTGTGTAATTGTCTCAGCCCAGAACAAACGGTTATGGAAAATTATGTTGTGTGCTATTTTTTTCAGAATGTTTGAACACAGGAGAGGCGGACCAATATAAACATTGACACTTCTAGTGAGTGAGAACACTTGGCTGTACAGTCAGCTGAAACCTGTGATATAGTATAGGAATTTTTTTTTTTTATTTTTAGATACATGTAATAAACGTTAGGTGTGTTCCTTAACATGTCAAGGTTGACATTGATGGGGAGTGGTTAGTACACGGATGTGAACTTGATAGTTCCGTAGTACGCTCCCGGATGACTGAAAGTTCAGTCTGATGATATAACTTTAATGTTTGTTTGAGCACGGTGTGGCCGGCTCTAGAGGACACATGGACTTGGCTAGTGAAGAGCCAAGAGAGTTTAATAGCTAGTTTTTGATGGTAGAGTAGGGACATGTTATTTAGCTATGTCAGTAAGGATAGGATGTATGTTTCCTGATATTAGAGGATTGCTGTCAGTTGACAGCTGAGAAATTTATGAAATATGAACATATTTATTATGATGTTGGACTATTATTTGTCAAATTTCATTAGTTAGGGTAGCTTTTGTTTGTGGCATGAGTTGAATTGTGGGTTTGGATACTAAACCTCGTGAATTTTAACAAATTAACAAGGTTTACTAAGTGCTTGTGCGGGGGGGTTGTAACAAACTAGGCTGTTGTAAGAATTATTCCAGAAGGTTCCAGAAGTTCGAGTAGGGACCTGACCTCTCAACAACGCCCAGTCCCCTGGGAGTTAGCAGGTCTGAGTCACAAATGGCGGGCATCTTTGTTCATAGCTGCGTATAATGAACCATCCTATAGTATTCAGTAATTTAGAGAAAATTAGCCTTTATTCATTTTGCATTAAAATTGTATTGTATAATAGTACTGGATACAATATCAAGAGTATTCTAATTATTGAGTTTAAGTCACCATCAGTGACGTCACGAATCAGATCTAACTTTTAAGGCGGAGTGACCGGCGGTCATAGGTCAGCAAGGTTGACATGTCTAATATTTCTCAAAGTTTTAATAACCATTTTTGTGATCGGGAACAGCTTTGCCGTTAGATGTTTGTGTAATCTAATTAAAGTAAAATAATTCAACCAGTCTGGATCAATTCAGTACAAACAGGTTAATTGTTATAACTTAAACCTTGCTAGGAACTGGGTAGAACTTTGACTAGGCGGAAGGATACAATACTCTTGTCTGGGGTAGACCAGACAAGGAAGAGATCAGTGTGAATACGGGAGCAGCTGGGAGAGGTCAACCATCTTACCTCTCCCCAAGACCAGCACAACATCTTAGCTGGAAAACATAGAGGTATAGTTGCTATGGTTATGTATAGAAATAGTCTTCTCATTTGCCATTCAGGTCAAGTAGGGAGTGTTAAAGTGATAGGGAGTGAACACATTTAGATTTTGTTTTAGTTTTCTTTTAATAAATTAAATTTGTTATTAATTTGCATTTTATTGTTTCCATTTGGTTATGTGTAAACTTGTCCTGGTCACGTGGTCCACACGAGGCAGAGTTGCATTGGGCGCCGATTCTAACATCGGATCGGAATTCATCATCCCCATCTAATTAATTCCACACTCAAGTTTCCGAGGTTATAAACTACTAGTGGGGATCAAGCCCCAAGGTTGATTAATTAGCGTGATCGATCCAGACCTCGATCATTGCTCTGTAGAGCTGGTCTGGTGGTGGCAGCATAGAGGCGACTCTAGGGTTTTGTTCAGAGCTTAGGTCACGTCATACTGGGTGTAGAATCCTAAGTCGGTCAATCGTCTTTAGGACCACGTGGCGTGGAGTTGGCTTTGGTAAAAGTTTTGGAGTCCCTTGGTAGAGAATAATAAGTAAGAATACGGGTAGAGGGACCAGTAGAGAAGTAGAGAGAGAGGAACCAAAACCCGTGTTACATACTTACTCATTTAGATATATAGCAGTTTTAAATTTCAGGTTAATTGATTTGGTATAAACGAAGATACGAGAGGGAAGTAAGATGGGGGACAAGAGCTAAAGTTCGATAATTGTTTGGATCTTATTTAATATGTCTAAAATATCTATGTTTTAAATTTCAGAGGGATTTGACTGTTAGAATTGAATATACGAGAGGAAACTAAGGTGGGGGCAGAAGGGGGAGCTCGGAAATCATTTGGATCTATTTTGCTATGTCTGAAATACAGAGGGTTTGAATTTCAGGGAAATTGATCTGTTACTAATGAAGATAATTAAATAAATTACATTGGGGGATAGGAGCTAGAACTCGATAATTGTTTGGATCTAATTTACTATGTCTGAAATACAGCGGGTTTAAATTTTAGGGACATTGATATGATATTAATGATGATATGAGATGGGGTTATGGCGGGGACAAGAGCTAGAGTTCGTTAACTAATTTGATTTGATTTACTACATTTGAAATAGCTATGTTTAAAATTTCAGGGGGCTTGGACTGTTAGTATTGAATATATATGACAGGGGACTAAGGTGAGGGACAGGAGCTAGAACTTGCTTACTGACTCAGTTTGATTTACTATCTGAAATATGACTGTTTAAAATTTCAGGGATATTAATAGGTTAATATTGAAACTACACTTATAAATGCGGTCACTGACGAATTTTGGTCTCAAAGTGGACTCTGTTCAATTTTGGTCATAGTTTGGACTCTGATAATATTTGAATTTCCTCCATAAGAACGCTTTAAGAACTCAGGTGTAGGTAAAACTTTTAAAAATTTTGGTCTCTAAATGGACTCTGGTGAAAATTGGTCTGAAAATGATCTCTGAATTATTTAGGTCTTTAACTGAACTCAGACTAATTTTGGGCATAAATTAGACTCTAACTAATTTGCGGTCTTTTACTGCACTCTGCTGAAAATTGGTGTGAACAATGATTAATTTTCTGTCTATACTGGACTCTGATGAATTTTACTGGTCTCTGACTAATTTAAATATTTTACTGGACTTTGATAATATTTGCGTCTAAAATAAACTCTGTCTTAAATGAAATCTGAAGAAAATCTGTCTGCAAATGGGCTCTAATTAATTTTAGGTCTTTTTCAGGTGAAACAGCCATAAATGGGTATAAAAACTAAAACTCACTGCTAAGATGTCTATTTTCTGTACCAAAACTTCTATGAACATATTCTCTGAAAAATAGTCTTTTTCCAAATTTCGGTCATAAACTCGTAAATAAACTTCCACGATTACACGAACTCTGAAATATTTTCATACAACTAAACTCCTAACAAACTTCTAAGATCTCTAAGAGAAATAATTTTTCTCATAACAAATCCTTAACACCAAATGAGTGATTTTGAAAACAAACAAAACTTGTTCGTAGAATTTACCTAAAATCCCTGACAGCGTAGCGACCCTTTTACCAAGAAAAAAAATTCCGCTAAGCCGTCTATTTTCCAGGCCCCCCCCCCTAAAAAAATAGTTCCTCTAAGCCGTCATTACTACTACTGCAGCGATCATGGTCCTGGGAGCCTCCAGCAACCCTCGTGGTCCTGGGAGCCTCCAGCAACCCTCGTGGTCCTTAGAGCCCCCAGCAACCCTCGTGGTCTTGGGAGCCTCCAGCAACCCCCGTGGTTCTGGGAGCCTCCAGCATCTCTCATTTTCCTGGGAGCCTCCAGCAACCCTCATGGGCCTAGGAGCCTCCAGCAACTATCATGGTCCTGGGAGTTTCAAGTAACCCTCGTGGTCCTGGGAGCTTTCAGCAACTCTCATGATCCTGGGAGCCTTCCGCAACTCTCGTGGTTCTGGGAGCCTCCAACAACCCTCATGATCCTGGGAGCCTCCAGCAACCCCCGTGGTCCTGGGAGCCTCCAGCATCTCTCATTTTCCTGGGAGCCTCCAGCAACCCTAATGGTCCTGGAAGCCTCTAGGAGCCTTCATGGTCCTGGGTGCCTCCAGCATCCCTTGTGGTCCTGGGAGCCTACAGTAACCCCTTGATGTTCTAGGAGCCTCCAGCAGCCATCATGGTCCTTGGTGCCTCCAGCAACCCTCGTGGTCCTGGGAGTCTTCAACACCTCTCATGGTCCTGGGAGCCTCCAGCTACCCTTGAGGTCCTGGGAGCCTCCAGCAACCCTTATAGTCCTGTGAGCCTCCAGCAACCCTCGTGGTCCTGGGAGCCTCCAACACCTCTCACGGTCCTGGGAGCCTCCAGCAACCCTTGTGGTCCTGGGAGCCTCCAGCAACCATCATGGTCATGGCAGCCTCCAGCAACCATCATGATCCTTGGAGCCTCCAGCAACCCTTATGGACCTCTCAGCCTCCAGCAACTCTCATTGTGCTGGGATCCTCCAGCGGCCATCATGGTCCTGGGAGCCTCCAGCAACCATCATGGTCCTGGGAGCCTCCAGCAACCCTTATGGTCCCGTGAGCCTCCAGCAACCCTCATTGTTCTGGGAGCCTCCAGCAACCCTCGTGATCCTGAGAGCCTCCAGCAACCATTATGGTCTTGAGCTACCTTTCAAACTTTGTGTTGGAGTGCATACCGCCAGTTGCTTTTCACATGAGTGCGCAAAATGAGTGCACCAAAGCTAGTTCGGTACGTACAGTAAGTGTACAATGTTGGGTGTCATAGGATAGCAGATGACACCAGTTAGTTAATTTTGTTCATTTGTTATGCAACTCATACCCATCTTGTGGGCGGTAGTGGAAAGAATTACAGACGCACATAATGGGCTCAGGGACTGTACCCCACAATTCATTTAGCTAAACAAGTTACAATCTTGATGAGCTAGTTACAAAATTTAGTGTAACTCGTCACATCATAAATGGGTTCGAGACCGACCACAAGTTCAGTTTCTAAATTAAGCAACTGACATATGTGGAGAGCTAGTGCCACAATTGATATGTTTGTCCTGCACACTGCCTCGCATCCAGTGGGCAGCGGTGGCAACCCGTTCTCGCACTTGCTTATAGTTAATATTGGCTTATTTAATAAGTGCATATGTGACATACTAATTGATTGTGAATATTTTAGTTTACCTTGAAAAGCTTCATAGAAAACACCGACCTTACCTAACCTTCTTAGTATGTTAAGATAAGCATCTTATTGCTTCTTATTTACAATTATTACTTAACCTATCAACGGTATAGGGTAAGTAATAATTGTAATTAAGAAGCAATAAGATGCTTATCTTAACATACTAAGAAGGTTAGGTGAGGTCGGTGTTTTCTATAAAGCTTTTCAAGGTAAACTAAAATATTTACAATCAATTAGTTGAAACCTATTAACGGTATAGGTTAATTAATAATTGCAATTAAGAAGCAATAAGATGCATATCTTAACATACTAAGAAGGTTAGGTGAGGTCGGTGTTTTCTATAAAGCTTTTCAAGGTAAACTAAAATATTTACAATGAGTTAGTATGTCGCATATGCACTTATTAAATTAGCCAATATTAACTATAAGCAAGTGCGAGAACGGGTTGGCGGTGGATAGGTTACAGTCAATTAGTTACTACCTTCAGTTAGCAAACTGGGGATATTTGGCTAAAATTTCTGGTAGCAGATCATTTTGAAAGAAATATTTACACATCGTTGGAACATTGGTTATAGAATTGTCTCTGAATTCACATATCTTTTCGCACTCCATCACATAGTGACGGAGGGTGTGCGAATAATTTTGTTAACACAGTTTACATTTGGTCAGGTCTACATCGCCAGATAATGAGAATTCCCAGAGATACTTGTAACCGAGTCTAAGCCGAGCAGTAGTAACATCTAGAAGTCTGCTGATTTTATTGGATGAACCATAGATGTGTGGCTCCTCTTGCATGAAAATATGATGATAGATGGAATTACTGGTGTCGATTTCACTTTGCCTCTGATCTACAAGATTTTGTTGAAGTTCTTGGTGTACTGCTGCTCTCAGATTGCTCATTGACAATCCAAGGTTACACTCAACGTCTCCTTTAAAGGCAGATTCTTTGGCTAACTTATCAGCTCTATCATGCATTCGGAGGCCAACATGAGATGGAGACCACATGAAAAGGACTCTGTTACCATCATTACGAATTTTGTCGTATTTGTGTCTAGCTTCGGACACGAACATGCTACAGTTATGTCTTAAAGAATTGAGAGCATTTAAGGATGATAAAGAGTCACTTACAATTAATGTAAAAATTTGGGAGACATGTACACATTTCAGTGCAAGAAGCAAAGTAAATAGTTCGGCCTAAAGGGTAAAGGCCCAGTTGTTTATACGGACTCCCCAATCAAAATATAAGCCATCGCCCATTGTCAGTACAACTGCGCTTCCAACTGCACCGTGAGGCGGTGTAGGGAACCACCAATGTATATTATTTGAGAGAGAGAATGCTCTGTGGAGAGAGCATCAATATGGCTTAAGGCGTTGAGCTTTGCCTCAAGACGAAGCTTGGGCTGATCTCTGATTTGTTTCTTAGGTGAAAAGGGAGGGATTAAAACTGGAAAGGGTGTAATCTCCCACGGTACAAGAAAGTGCCATTGTTGTTGTTTCCCTTTGTACAAATTATAAACATGATACATTTTGAGATCATTCCTAGTTTTAGTTATCCATTTGGAACAATGCTGACCCTCAATAAAGAAATTCTGGAGGGCTTCTGTGCAAGGGTTAGGATGAGTTAGCCTAATTATTTTTAAACCAATTTGACAGTTAATTTCGGTAACAACAACAACAACGCTCTGAATATCATGTTCCTTTCTCATGTTAAGTATCTTTGTGGTACGAGGACACCCAAGGTTTATCCACAAGGCTTCGTTCTGCAATTTTTCAAGCCCTCCAAGCTTTCTTTCAGGCATCAATACAAGTAGAGGTGCAGCACAATCCGCTAAAGATCTGATGTATGCAAGGTACATCATTTTGACAATTCTGACATTGGCACCATAGCCTGAGTGGTAACCTGCAACTGCCTTGAGAGCTCGGAGCCTTTACATAGTCAAGCTGGGAGCTATCAGACAGTTGCATCTTGCGAACAGCTCCTCTCTGCCTGGGTGGGCGTCGATTTAGTATCTTTGTTTTCTCTGCTGAGATGACTAAACCTAGGTCCTGACATGAGTCTAATACAGAGTTAAGAGTGTTCTGCGTGTTAGCATACCCAGTGGTGTGTATCATTATATCATTAGCATAGCTAATGATGTGTACGTTGGGTTTGCTAGGTACAGAGTTTAACAGCGTGTTTTTAAGATATTAAATAAGGTATGACTGAGGACACCTCCCTGCGGGGTACCTTGTTCGAAGTCTCTTGTTACACACGTGCCGCTGGAAAAATACAGATGACTTCCTGTTGGATACATAACCTCTGATCCATCAAAGAAGCCGACCACCAATATTCATTCTTGCAAGTTCACTCAAGATAACATGTCGGTTTGCAATATCAAAGGCAGACTTGAGATCTAGGAAGGTGGTATATGACTTTTCAGTGTGCAGGATAAGAAAGGTGGTGATGCAATGATGCACACTCCTTCCATGCATGAAGCCATATATCTGGGGGGATAGCATGGTTCTTACTCTATGGAGGAGACGGTTTAGGAGCATTCTCTCGAATGTTTTGCAAATGCAGCTAGTAAGAGAAATTGGGCGGAGAGCATTCTCTTGATTTGGCTTGGGAATTGGAATGATTATACTGTTGGTCCAAGAGATAGGAAGTTCCCCGGTAACATAGCTCATATTATACAGCTCAAGCAGGAGATTACCAGGTACTAAAGGGAGCAGATGCAATATGTCATAAGTGATACCATCCTCACCGGGGAAAGTGGCTTTACCTTTGTTTAGGGCCGAAAGTTACTCAAACTCAGTAAATGGCACATTGCATTCGTCTTCCTTGTGGAGTATGAAGTCAACGAGCCTTTCTCGATCTCCATAACCAGCATTTAATCTGAACTGTGTGTCTGGAGGAAGATTATTGAAGCTAGAGGTGGTTGCCCAAGCATACACTAACTCGTTTGCTCTGTGTAGAGGGTGAGGGTGGGATACTTGGCTGATCTTATGGCCTTTAATTCTTTTAATATCCTTCCATGGCTGACTGAGGGGATGTGAGAGTTGAGACTGTTAACAAAAGTTTCCCAGTTATCTTGCCTGAGCTCTGGTCATGCGCTCCCTCGCCTTGGCTAAGGCTTTCTGAAAGAGCTAAAGTATTGCTGGCGTACGTGTTTCCTTACATGCATGTCCAACTCTTCTGGCAATGCATTTCAAAGTACGCAGTTTGGGGTCATTGTAATAGGCATAATGTTTATTACTTTTCATATCGTTCCGACTATTGGATGGTGCAGGGGGCGACCTAAAGGGTCAGCGAACATCTGAATACTCTGTACTAGACAGTAGTTAAATGCCAGGACCGTGGAGGGATCGTAAGTGCTGTACCATTCTGACACATGAGCAACAAAGTCTTCACGTCGAGCAGGATGAACACTGAGCCGTTTGCATTTAAAAGTCCCACCAGGCAGGATGGTATTTCCGATACATAGAGTAGTCAATCTAGGGTGATGATCTGACAACAAATCTGTTACAATAGATGATGTGCACCAGACGTGAGACACGTTGAAACCAACACAGAGGTCTAGAATGCCTCCACAAATATGCGTGGGCTCAAGGTCGCCTACAATCTTCACATCTTGGTGACTGTTTAGTAGCGACAGCAGTTGATTCCCATTCCCGTTACTGAAGCGAGAGCCACCAATGTCCTTGTGTCTAGCATTGTAGTCACCAAGAATGATTGTGGGCTCTGCTTGAGCGCAGGCTGTAAGATCAATATAATTTAACTTTCCTGCTGGCGCATATAGATTAGATACATTGAGGATAGAGTTGCCCACATAGATCCTCACTCCATGATATTGTTGACCGGCAGTTTGTTTTTCTTGAAGAAGTTGATGGGGTAGGGATTGTTTGATGTATAGAATGCAAGAGTTACTGGATCTGAAGTTGTAAGAAACAAATGAGGGCAATTTCGGGGGTGAGGATCTTGCGGGAACTCTGCACTCCTGGAGACATACAATACCGATGTGTTCAGTTGTTACTTTGTGATGTAAATCTGAGAACTTTTTTATATTTTTATATATATTGATATTATTAGTCCACTTAATATATATTATCTATTTCAATACGATTTAAGTCCAGGAACCTTTCTTAGCTTATTACCAATGAAACACATTTGCCTCCAATTGTCTAATACAATTTGTCTGTCATTTTCATCTATAGAGTCATATTGAACATACGTTAGCACAGTTTTGGCAGTTAACCTGCATGGAAGTGCTCCACTACACAAAGTTTCAAGGTCACTAGACGTTTCCCCTGCAAGCGAACACATGTTTGGAGGGGGTTCAGGTGTGGAAAAGGAGGGTTAGCAACCATTGCTTACAACTTCCCTCGTACACGTGAGCATCATTCCAATGTCTCTGGGGGATTTTTTCTCATGTTGCAGCTGCCCTTGTAGCTGCTCATTATCCTGCTGTGACTGCTGCTGGTGTTTCTGTGGGATATCTGGGGCTTGACTCATATATTCAATTATTTACTAATTGGATTTAATAAATCGAAGGACCAACCACATATGAGAAAAGAGGGAAACTAATAAAAGTGATCATTAGAATAACACTAGAGAACCAGTGTCTATGGATAATCATTAAAAGAATAATCACTTGAAATAATGAATGGGTTGTATTATTAATTAATTAAAGTCAGAGCCTCAAAGACCTACATTGGGGGGTATTTCTAGAAATTCATATATATCTAGGAACCAGTGTGGTTCGCCACCAGTTAATTGTTGAGTAAAAGATTTATTATATCTAAACTACTATAGATTCAAAATATCAGAACTCAAATTGTGAATATTAAAGATGATGAATTACTGAGCAACAGTCAGAGCAAAACACATTAATTACCAATCATCACTTCTGGTAAAAATCTATTCACTGCAAAGATTCTACAGGAATTATATAAGAATCAATAATCATATTAAATAAATTTATACGAAAAATGTCTTAGCTTTAAGACGATTTCTGTAACATCATTTCGCCATTCGTCCTCGTGGTCACAGGATCTCCACAAAGAAAGAACTCGAGGTGAATATCACGAATGATGAGAAACAACTTGATGACTCCTCGTATACACGCTGAAATCAGAGAAATTTAAGTAGCATTTGAATAGGCTACGTTTTATTTTCAATATTCATGAAAACTGAGGAAATTGTCGAAATTTTACTAACGTTGTATATTGTTTACTCTCGCTATATGACGACAGACTACTCACAAACATATAATCTAGGATGATGCATCAAATGAGAAACATATACTTAACATGAGCATATTAAATACTGAGGTCTGCCGAAACCGCGTCAGCCAGTCCCTGAAGTCCACTGCTGTGTACCTGTAATTACGGGTCTTGGCTTCAATTGTTGACACGTTATTAACTGGCTGGGCACTATAGAACACGTGGATAAGTAATTATTAACTGTTGACCGAGTATCAATGTAATTCTTGCCGATAAATTACCCAGTCACTACCACGTGTCTCGACACTCTTCACGCCAGGGATGCCTGCTCCCGCACAATGGCGTCGCCGCCTCCCTCAACCCGTCTCTCGCATTCACCACAGAAATTATTAATCACGAATAATTCGTTTCTGCACAATTATGGATGTAATACGTTAATGAGAACTGGGTTGCAATTATAGGGATTTAAATATTATCATATTCTCGTTTTATGGTGTCAAACGAGAAATGGAGAAGATTTTTTTTCCTCCATGGCATTCGTACGTAACAGAAAAGACTGCTACTACATAACAATTTTAGTTAATAACTCTCGGTTTGAGATTATTGGGAGTTATATTATCCGTAAGTAATTATTACACGGAATACTGATCATTTTAGAGAACCACATTCAATTCTCTAACCCATTGGTAATAAATGTGTCTAACTGGACATTATCTGACGCAATGTTGCTACTCGATTTCATGAGAATTCTAGTATTAATACGTATATGAAATGGTTAATTTATGTTGACACTACCGTTAGTTAAATTAGTAACTACTGTAGTTAATATATAATGATAATGATTTATTATAATACAATAGTATTTTATTAGTGTTGGAAATTTCCAACATAACTCCGGGGGGATTAAACTCGGGTCGCAGTGCAATGTTGAGTACTGACATACCTATCCCGAAATTAGTATTAATGTTAGGATGTTAGTATGTTAGTACAAACATAACGGATGTCCCGTAATTGTCAAGGACATACAAGAATTTTACGTCTTGTAAAGGAACTCATGTTGAATGAAACATGGAATTGTGAATCATCTAAAGTTAATGACTAATAAAGCCTACAATATACTCTGTGACTGGTGTCGCTATGACATATAACGTTTATGTTACTAAGTCTTAAAGTTTTGCAAACTCATAGATACTCTAGATGAAATAATATTATTGTTGATAGCCTATACAAACAAATTAAGGATTAAATCATACAATTTAAAGTAACTGAGAATCCTCTGTGAGGCAAATGTTTTGGGTCATGGTGACTTATAACTGATTTGTTACTTGACATCACAACACAGCATCATTGTGATTACTCAAATTGGCTGTGAAATTATTTGCTCTTAGTCAGAGCTATAATAGGCTTGTAGTTTCCGTTTGCATTGTTGAGCAGCAGCTCTAGTGGGGCAGGTGCTCGGTGGATCAGAATTGTTGTCCTCGGAAACGGTTGGTGAAGCTGGTTCTGATAAACACTCTCGTTCTGATAATTCGCGTGTACCAACTTCTCTAAGGTTTTTAGGGTAGTAGTGCCTCGGCACAAAACCCGTGCTACTCTCAGGATGCCTTGGTGATCTGGGTGGATAGCAACAATTTTGCCTATAGGCCATTCTGACCTTGGTCCACCACTGTCAACCAATACTAGGTCTCCTGGTTTAAGTTGAACTTTATTATAGTGGCTCGAAGCTCCATAGTGGTACTCTCGTAGAGCTGTGAGGTACTCTCGAGTCCACACCTCATTCCACCTTTTATTTACTCTTGAGAGATGTTGGTAACGTTCTACTAAGTCACTCCTGGTTACATGGGAAGGGTCGACGGGGTCCTCTTCTGCAAAGGTCCTCCATGTATTAAATGCGAGGGACTCAGAGGCTCTCTCTGTGAGAAATCATCTGATAGGTAAGTTAATGGGCGATTGTTGACTCGCGCCTCAATTTCCACGACGAGTGTTTGGAATTTGGAGTAACTAATTTTCTGTCGATGTAAGGTCTTCCTTAAACATTTCTTGACAGTCCCTATCATACGTTCCTAGAACCCACCTTGCCAGGGGGCTCTGGGAACAATAAATTTCCAGTGGCATTGTCGTCTCTGCAGGACAGACTGCACTTCTGGATGATTCCATATCTCTCGTAGGCAGGCTTTTCCTGCCACAAAATTTGAACCATTATCAGATATCATTAGTTTGGGACAGGATCTGCGAGCTGGAAATCTACGAAAAGCTTGGATGAAGGCTTCGGCACTCATGTCAGAAGTCACTTCTAGATGTACGCCTCGTGTGGTAGCACACTTGAAGAGGCAAATATAAGCTTTCACTGGTATCTTATCTGGATTGCCAGTGAGAAGCAAGGCTCCTGTGTAATCGACACCAGTGGTCTCAAAGGGACGAAGATGAACTACTCTCTCCTTAGGGAGTGGTGGAGGTCCTGGGTAAGGACACACTCGAGCGTCGTATCTTTTGCACATCACATAGGACTTAATGATTGATTTGACAGTTTGACGACCTTGAGGAAGCCAATATTTCTGTCTGAGGTCAGTGAGAGTGTCTAACACTCCGCCGTGCAAAGTACCATATTGATGGTGATGCAAAACTAGAAGTTTTGTAATAATGTGGTGACGTGGTAGAAGGATCGGATTCTTTGAATCCAAATCAATTTTTGCATGAAGCAAACGTCCTCCAAACCTTAATATATTATGAGTGTTGGTATCATACCAGATACCTAGAGACTTGGTTAATTTATCTGGAAGATTTTCATATTCACTTCCATACGTCTCTTGTGCACGTTTGATCCAGTAGAGGATAGGATTGGGAAACTTATGTCTGATTCCTATCTTAGCAAGAAAATCAAACACATGTGCTGTCACTCTTAATAACTTACTCAAGTTAGAATAATTGTGAGGATTAGTAGCTGAGATTCGACGAGGTTCTGGTTCTTTCATGGGAGTAGTGATATTGGTCACAATGACTTATGGCTTTTGTTTGGGCCACTGACCACTAACAAGCCATGAAGGTCCATTAAACCACATCGAAGACTTTATTAGTTGTTTTAATGTTAACCCTCGTGATAAGTAATCTGCAGGATTGTCCTTAGTGGGAACATGTCTGAATTTATATCCAGCAGATAATTCATGAATTTCCCTAACGCGATTACTAACATAGGGAGTTTTATTGTTGTTATTTCTTACCCATTGTAAGCCTCATTGTCTGACCACACTACGATTTCACCAAAGTGGATATTATTGAGTGTCTTGGTTAGGCAATGAGCCAGTCTTACTCCCACCAGCAATGCAGTTAACTCCATTTGAGGTAAAGATCTCTTCTTGATTGGAGCAACTCTTGCTTTAGATGTGAGTAAAATTGATTGTGCACTATTAACTAAGTAGGCTGCAGTGCCATACTTTTTGCCAGAGGCATCGCAAAAAACGTGCAAATTTGTGGGTAAGTTTTGTCCTGAAGCATTACGAGGAAATTTCAAAACACCTAATTGATTGAAATCCGTTGTGAGTATCTGCCATTTATCTTGCAACTCAGTTGGCAACGGATCATCCCATCCCATATGTTTCTGCCAGCATTCCTGCATTAGGAGTTTGCCCCCTTATTAATATAGGACTAAGTAAGCCTAAAGGGTCAAATGGTTGACTGACATACGAGAGAAATTTTCTCATGGTAAGGGATGAATTATTGGTTTGTACTGACTTGACATTCATCTCGTCAGTACTTGTGTTCCATTCCACGCCCAGAACTTTTTATTAATTAGGCACCTGATAACCCGAAAATTCTTTCTCGATTACCTGGTTTAATGATTTATTGTTTGAGGCCCATGATTGTAGTGGCATATTGGCTCCTAATAACTCACGGTTAGCCTCATGGTAGATTTCTACCAATTTGGATTTGTCATTTGTAGTTCCCTGGAAATTATCGACATATAAGTTATCACTGATCTCTGCTTTATAAGGGCTATTCGACTTCCTCAAATGTGTATCTAATGTGGCTTGAAGTAGAAACGGGGAGGATGTCGCTCCAAATAGCACAGAGGCAAATCGGTAAGTTATGACATCACTGTCAGGATCCAGTGGGTCCTTAATCCAGAGAAATTTGGTGTAATTACGATCCTCTTCTTGCAAGCCTACTCTAAGGAAAGCTTTACTGATATCAGCATTATAAGCGAAAATACCAGTACGGAATCGTAATAGTACATTATGTAGCCTTTGTGTTAGGCTAGGTCCCGTTTGGAGACATTCATTCAAGGACATGCTGTTTGGCTTAACATTGGCACTACAGTTGAAGACAATACGTATTGGCATTGTCAATGAATCTTTCACCACAGCGTGATGGGGTAAATAGTGACCTATTTTTCGGTCATCATTATCAACAACTTTGATAAATTTACTATTGAGTTGTTGTTGAATTAATTGATGATACATGTTCAGTTTGTCTGGCTGCTTCTTCAGCCGTATTAATTGAGACTGTAATTGAGAGGCTGCCATGAAATAATTAACTGGAAGTTGTGGATGATTCAACTTCCATGGTAGTCTCACCCAGTATTGTTTGTCCTTATAGACAACTGTGTCCGGATATTGCTGGTATGTCCACATATCATCAGGGCTTGGTTGTTCAGGGACAATACCTAAAGTGTCTAAATCCCACAGACGATGTACAGGTGGAACATACTCATTATCTTCAGATATTTCTCTGAAATGTAGGGGTGACTGTTCCAAGCCTAGTCACACCACTATTGTATTGTTAGATTGTTGGTTGGTTGATGCTGGATTTTGTTGGAAAAGCACCGGTCCAGTACGCAATTTGCCTCCGGCAGATGACAACAAATTCATTCCATGTTGTCTGGTGCATCCCGTTATTAATTTATAATAATGGTCAGCGCCTATAAGTATAACAACATCAGTGAGGCAGTCAGAATTTACTTTGTAATCTGCTAGCCTCATGCGGTTTCGTTTAAGATATCTCGCAGTGCGAGCTAGTCCTGTGACCTGCAGGTCTGAAGGAAGTTTATCTACTACTACCGGTTGTATTGGACTAGTGGAAGATCCAAGTCTCACTAACACCTTGACTACTTGGTATTCACGAGGTCCACTATTAGTCAAGAACCCAGAAATATTCAGTCTCACACTTTTGGCAGGTTTTAATTTTAACTGCTCGACTAATTGTTGTGTGATGAAGGTTTTCTGTGATCCTTGATCAAAGAGACCTCTAGTGTTAACTCTAGATTTCCTGTCAATTAGTTTGAGTTGAGCTGTAGGCAGAGTGGTATTATTGCCTGACTCAGTAGCAAGTACATTTATTTCTTGATGTACCTTGCAATATTGTACTGTGGTAGAATTCATAGAATTCTCCCCAGTTGTTATAGATTGTGTAGAAGTTTTTCTACATCAGGCATAATGATGTACACCTTTGTTGCATCTACTGCATAACCATAGCTGCACTACACATTTACTGGGATCATGAGAACCCATGCACTTGGTGCATCTGTGTAATTCTTGTAGCCGTTTAATCCTGGTATTAAAGTTAGGATAAACAGTGCATTTGTAGGTGACGTGTTCTTGATCACAGAACAGACACTTTCTCTCTCTGGCTGAATTTGTCCTTTTAATGGACATATCAGTTGTAACGTCAGAGGGAGATACAGAATAAATACCTACACTACCACTCCTTTTTCCAGTGGATGGAGTAGTCTTAGGTTTGAATTTATTGGACTTATTCAAAGTCGATTTGGTTTTGACTGAGTTGTCAATGTTAGGTGGTTTAGACTCAGGTTTAATCTTATCATGAATCTTCAACCTGTTAACCGTTATTCTCAGTCCCTCGAAAATTTGCTCGAGAGTGAGAAACTCGGTTTTATAGTGTGAGCAGATTTCTGCTAAGATATTTCGAGGTAATTTCCTCTGCAGAAGTAACTTGATTAACCATTCTGAGGCTGGTACATCAACTTTAGTACCTAAGGCCTTCACCAGAGACTCTACTTCTAGCCTGAAGCTTTGAAGTGAGTCTGGTCTGTTACTTGGTGCATTCAGATCCAGCAACTGGTAATAAAGGTTAGCTATACTCAACTCCTTGTTGCAATAGTTCAACTTTAGCAATTTTATAGCTTCCTCATAATTACTCTCACTGAGAGCTAGGTTATTTATGACCCTTTTAGCTTCCCCTTTGAGAAGACTAATCAGGTATGAGAATTTAGAAATCCTGTCAAGAGAGGATTTCTTATGTATATGAACTTCAAATGAAGTCCAAAATGTGTCCCAATTTTCTTCATCCAGCCCTGCAAATGTAAGTAAGTCTAAAGTAGGTAGACGAACCTCAGGTAATTGATTACTGGATTGAAACACAGTATTATTTGCATTAGATTTAGATTGTGTTACTATATTGGATAGTATGTCAAGTTTATCTTGAGTCTCATCTTCATACTGAGAAATATCTGCTATAATTTGATCTATTTCCTCAGGATCAGTTTCAGTGGCATTCAGTAGGTTGAAATAAGACTGGCTTGTAGATCTAACTTGATCAAATTTTAGATCAGCCACTCTCACTGATGTTTCTAGTCGATAGTAATCAATGGGAGTTGCTTTAGACAAGGTATCAAACTTATTAATTAGTCTAGTTAAATGACCTTTGAGACCAATATAGGTTCTCCTTAATTGTTCAGGAGTAGCCATGGTGGCTTTAATTCCAAACTTCATGGGACTTGAATAAGTATTACTAATGAAGCTTGGGTACTTGCTCATTAGTTGACAAGTAATATTGAGTTTAGCCTAAATTAATCTGGCTAAATTACACTCTACCTCACTCGAGGTTAAATGTACCTACCTAACAATAAGTAGCTAAGGATTTTGAGCAGTGCTTGAACTTCACCATTAACTTTCTTCTGGCTAGCTCATCTTTATCACCATTAGATGTAATGGTGATCATTCAGCAGCATTCAAAATGCATACACACAAATAATGAGTACACAAATAATTAATACGGATATACTCTAATCAGAGTTACCCTAAGGTTAAATCCCACCCTTGATAGGGTCAGCACAAGAATGAATAATGCATGTACTACTAACTAGCTCAAGACTAGTTGTAAGAATTTCTACCTAAGAAACTACAAATTTATTTAGTCTGCATTTGTGCCAAATTCAGCACAATCACAGCCTAAATTCCTACCTAATAAAGGTTGGCATAGATTAATTTGTGGTGCAGTAATGTCAATATATAGTTGTGCTGTATTTTTGGGTTTTTTAGATTTTATAGTTTATATAAGTGTGCACTTGCACACGCAGGTGAAAATACAATTATGTACAATTAATTTGGCTTGCCAGCCACAGCCTTTTATGGGGATTGATTGTGTTGATCAATTTGTCAACTACATGTGACCTAGACTTATCTGACAGGTGTACTCCATCTCTTGCCAGGTTTTGCCTGTATGGTCTGGCTGTAAATTGAATGTAAGTGGCATCCAATCGTACTCGCTTCCTCAGCCTAAAGTTTATATATTTGGCAGCTCTTTGGTAATATTCTGGACTCAATCCCCAAGGATTATTATTGCTCAGTTGGCGAGGTTCCACCAATGTGAACACTACTGAACTGCTAATGAGTTTAAATGAGGAAATTATTGTTTTAAGGTGATTAATTACCTCAGCTGGGTGTCGAGTAGGATGGATGTCATTGCCACCTAAATAAATAATAGTTAGATGGTGAGGCCACTCTAACGCAGGTGTTAATGTGGAATTATTATAGAAGTTATGAGCTGTTGCTCCTGGTGACCTGAAGATTCTTACCTCAGTGTGAGGTATAGGTCTGAGTGTTGTGGGCAATTGACTATCCCACGAGTGCTACTTTATACATGAGGTATAAACAGCAAATAAATTGGTGTGAATTAGGCTAACCTATGTGGTACACTGCCGGTAGACACAATTAATAAATGTGGTTAGTTTAAACTACTTTACACGGTGATTAGTTATTACCAATTAGTATACATCTGGTTCGATAAGGACCATAATATGGGATATCTGGGGTTTGACTCATATATTCAATTATTTACTTATTGGATTTAATAAATCGAAGGACCACCCACTTTTGAGAAAAGAGGGAAAACTAATAAAAGTGATCATTAGAATAACACTAGAGAACCAGTGTCTATGGATAATCTTAAAAGAATAATCACTTGAAATAATGAATGGGTTGTATTATTAATTAATTAAAGTCAGAGCCTCAAAGACCTACATTGGGAGGTATTTCTAGAAATTCATATATATCTAGGAACCAGTGTGGTTCGCCATCAGTTCATTGTTGAGTAAAAGATATAATAAATCTAAACTACTATAGATTCAAAATATCAGAACTCAAATTGTGAATATTAAAGATCATGAATTACTGAGCAACAGTCAGAGCAAAACACATTAATTACCAATCATCACTTCTGGTAAAAATCTATTCAATGCAAAGATTCTACAGGAATTATATAAGAATCAATAATCATATTAAATAAATTTATACGAAAAATGTCTTAGCTTTAAGACGATTTCTGTAACATTATTTCGCCATTCGTCCTCGTGGTCACAGGATCTCCACAAAGAAAGAACTCGAGGTGAATATCACGAATGATGAGAAACAACTTGATGACTCCTCGTATACACGCTGAAATCAGAGAAATTTAAGTAGCATTTGAATAGGCTACGTTTTATTTTCAATATTCATGAAAACGGAGGAAATAGTCGAAATTTTACTAACGTTGTATATTGGGTATCCTCGCTATATGACAACAGACTACTCACAAATATATAATCTAGGATGATGCATCAAACAAGAAACATATACTTAACATGAGCGTATTAAATACTGAGGTCTGCCGAAACCGCGTCAGCCAGTCCCTGACGTCTACTGCTGTGTACGTGTAATTACGGGTCTTGGCTTCAATTGTTGACGCGTTATTAACTGGCTGGGCACTATAGAACACGTGGATAAGTAATTATTAACTGTTGACCGAGTATCAACGTAATTCTTGCCGATAAATTCCCCAGTCACTACCATGTGTCTCGTCACTCTTCACGCCAGGGATGCCTACTCCCGCACAATGGCGTCGCCGCCTCCCTCAACCCGTCTCTCGCATTCACCACAGAAATTATTAATCACGAATAATTCGTTTCTGCACAATTATGGATGTAATACGTTAATGAGAACTGGGTTGCAATTATAGGGATTTAAATATTATCATATTCTCGTGTTATGGTGTCAAACGAGAAATGGAGAAGATTTTATTTCCTCCATGGCATTCGTACGTAACAGAAAAGACTGCTACTACATAACAATTTTAGTTAATAACTCTCGGTTTGAGATTATTGGAAGTTATATTGTCCGTAAGTAATTATTACACGGAATACTGATAATTTTAGAGAACCACATTCAATTTTTTAACACATTTTTAATAAATGTGTCTAACTGGACATTATCTGACGCAATGTTGCTACTCGATTTCATGAGAATTCAAGCATTAATTCATAGATGAAATGGTAAATTTATGTTGACACTACCGTTAGTGAAATTAGTAACTACTGTAGTTAGTATATAATGATAATGATTTATTATAATACAATAGTAGTTTATTAGTGTTGAAAATTTCCAACAGTTTCTGCAACTGGTTACGAAGGGCAACCACTGCTCGAATAGTGGAGCGACCCAAGGGCGAGGTGATAGGGAGGCTGAAGTTGCGATCTGTCTTATTTTGATCCAGTTCCTTATCCCCCACTTCCAGTTGACTGTGGGGTCCAGCTGTGGGTAATCCCCCCATAGTATGTGACATTATCCCAGAACCTGGAAGTGGCCACTCTACATCAGGGGCTGGTTCTTGTAGGGGAGCTGGGATGATGGCAAGAGTCTTCGATCTGGTACTGGTCCCCTTGTGCACTTCGTAATTAAAAGGTGGTGAGTTTGCTAGCCAGCTGGAGCGAACATCACCTTCAGATGGCTCTGAACGGCGAGTGGGACTGATGGCAGCATCTGGCAACTGCTCTTCATGGTGGTGGGAAGGGAATGGCAAGTGTTGTGTCAACACCTCCGGGTGGCAAATTCCTGGCACGTGACGGGCAGCCGCAGGTTGAACAGAAACCTGTCGTCTGGCCCCGTGGTGCACTTGGTGCTTGGCAGATGGTGAAGTATTTGGTATCCAGCTGCTACGAACACTACGTCCAGGTGGCTCTGCACAGGAATTAGAGCCGGCAGCAGTACCTGGCAACCGTCCTCCCGGGTGGGCGGGGCTGGGTAACTGGCCGTAAACAGCTGGCCGCTTGACACAGTCAAGGTGCCAGGATTGAACACCGCTCCTGCCACAGTTTATGCATTTTTCACGGTGCAGTTCCTTATGAGTTTAAAACACACCTCAGATTTATGAGGTTCACCACACATGGCACAAAAACAGTTTTCGCTTGTGAATTACCTGGCTACGTGACGTCCCCATCGTTGACACTTATAACACCTACGAGGGGGAGTGCTGTAGAATGCAATGTTATAGTGCTGACCTAAAGCTGCTCTAGAGTAAATTTTGTCAGGTATAGGCGTGGCAACTTTCCATGTGGCAACTATGACGCCATTTCTCAGACGTTGAGGGTTTACAATATTTTTATCACACAGATATAAAGGCTTAATGAGTTTATTAACATTGAATATGACAATGGTTACTTTTGGATACCTAGGTGCTGCATTTTCCAACTTAATGTCTGCATACTCTGTGTTTAGCAACACATTTACAAAAGCACTGTCGTTTGTAACGAAGACATAGTCACTTTCATCTCTAGGTAACTTAATGACCTTATCATAATGTGCCTCAGAGGCTTCACAAAACCACCACACATTTCCCTCTACTGTGGCTCCCAGAGGAAAATCTAGCCATACTTGACTGGCAGCAGCCGAGTTTAGTGGGTTTGATCGTGCCCTTCTCGACTGCTTACGGGGCCAACTTTTATTCATTTGCACCGTGAATCCCTCATCATCTGCACCGCCCTCTGATGTGTCGTGGGTCACCACTGAGGAGGTGGCACCATCATTAGACAGCATTTGATGAGCGTACGATGAATCCACAAAGTGACTATCTGGCAATGGTCATGTGCTGCTCGGCATCTTATCCGTGGCAGTTGCCATGATGGTAAAGGCACAACACCTATATGCAGAGTATTACAGTACACTCGCTCCACAGTGAACCACAAAGCAGCACATCAGTAGATGGCCTATTCACAGGGTGGAAGGGGCCGCCAACCATCAAACAAGATAAGCAGAAATAAATGCCAGCTGTCAGAAAATAGCACGATGGACGCCGTATCAATTGTATTAAAGGAATTACACCCATATTAATTGGTAGTACAGTAGAGACTGGGAGAGTGGGAAGTTCTAGTCATGGAGTCAAGTGGTAGTCGAGAAGAGGTAGGCCAACGGCCTAGCCACCTAAATAAACATCAGGCTTCCCTGGCACTGACGTCACAGGTACCAAGTGACCAAAGGAAGACTCGTGATTCGTGGGGCATCCCACGACGTCCCTAGTCCTGGTCGCTGATTGGTTCTTTCAAAGAACAGAGAGGACAGCGTGGCCCGCTCCAGCATCGTCTTGAGAAAACATTCTGTCCTGTGTCACTGTTCTTGTAAGACGTGCCCTTCCGTAGTTTGGCCAGACTGCGAGAAAAACCGTTTAGCGCAACATTTAACTCATTGTCATCGTTTCATCGACGTGCGTCCATGTACAGAATCCGGGTTCGCAGCGATGAGAATTACGATATTTATGAGTGAAAACAAATATAGTGTAACTCACCAAGAGGTCATTCGCAGAGTAAAACAGACTCCATCAGAGTGAAACAGACTGTATCAGAGTGAATCTCATACTATTGTGACCATCCGTCAATCTAGTGTTACGAGAAGAACTCTCAAAGGTTAAGAGACTCCCCAGTAAGCCGTAATTTCTATCCTTAGGGAAATAGTGAGATTTCAGCCAGTTCTGGGGGGCATAGAAATTTCCACTAAATCCGTACTGCTACCCAGTGTACTTAAACATGAGGTCGCCATCCAGATTAAGCACCACACCTTGAACCGTATGTGTTTGCTCTGTTCCTCGCCTCCAGATGAGCAATTTCCATCCGTGTGGAGAGGACCCTACCCCGCACATCCTTACTTAACTGAGGGCGCCATCGCCGCTCTCCCTGCCGAGTTATATCATGCCCCGCACCTGAGGCGCCTGACTTATCATCGTCTGTTCAGCACCCTGTGTCACCACCGGGTCATACTCCAAATGATCTCATATAACCACGAGTGGGAGAGAGCTTGGTAGATCTTCAGTCAACTGTAGTACTCGGATCTATATGTATGTGGAGAGGTTGAATGAGAAGGCCTGTCTAAAGTGGGTGCTCAAATATTATCTCTGTGATTTTGAGCGTAAGAGGCCTGGTGACAGGAGTATTTTTCCAAATATGAAATGTAGTGGAAATCTTTAAACGATATATATATATATATATATATATATATATATATATATATATATATATATATATATATATATATATATATATATATATATATATACATATATATATATATATATATATATATATATATATATATATATATGTATATATATATATATATATATATATATATATATA
The DNA here is from genome assembly GCF_040958095.1 of Procambarus clarkii. NCBI lineage: Eukaryota > Metazoa > Arthropoda > Malacostraca > Decapoda > Cambaridae > Procambarus > Procambarus clarkii. The sequence goes on along the minus strand of NC_091181.1, from coordinate 16,256,280 downwards.
TATATATATATATATACATATATATATATATACATATATATATATATATATATATATATATATATATATATATATATATATATATATATATATATATATATATATATATATATATGTCGTACCTAATAGCCAGAACGCACTTCTGAGCCTACTATGCAAGGCCCGATTTGCCTAATAAGCCAAGTTTTCCTGAATTAATATATTTTTTCTAATTTTTTTCTTATGAAATGATAAAGCTACCCATTTTCATTATGTATGAGGTCAATTTTTTTTATTGGAGTTAAAATTAATGTAGATATATGACCGAACCTAACCAACCCTACCTAACCTAACCTAACCTATCTCTATTGGTTAGGTTAGGTTAGGTAGCAGAAAAAGTTAGGTTAGGTTAGGTTAGGTAAGTTAGGTAGTCGAAAAAATATTAATTCATGAAAACTTGGCTTATTAGGCAAATTGGGCCATGCATAGTTGGCTGAGAAGTGCGTTCTGGCTATTAGGTACGACATATATATATATATATATGTCGTACCTAGTAGCCAGAACGCACTTCTCAGCCTACTATGCAAGGCCCGATTTGCCTAATAAGCCAAGTTTTCATGAATTAATTGTTTTTCGACTACCTAACCTAACCTAACTTACCTTTTTCAGCTACCTAACCTAACCTAACCTATAAAGATAGGTTAGGTTAGGTTAGGTAGGGTTGGTTAGGTTCGGTCATATATCTACGTTAATTTTAACTCCAATAAAAAAAAATTGACCTCATACATAATGAAATGGGTAGCTTTATCATTTCATAAGAAAAAAAATAGAGAAAATATATTAATTAATGAAAACTTGGCTTATTAGGCAAATCGGGCCTTGCATAGTAGGCTGAGAAGTGAGTTCTGGCTACTAGGTACGACATATATATATATATATATATATATATATATATATATATATATATATATATATATATATATATATATATATATATTGTTAAATATGACCGAAAAAGTAAGATTAATAATTCTAACACAAATTTTCTCATTATTTCTTATGTTTCTTTTTACTGTCGATGGTAATTGAAAAATCAATTCTCCAAAATTCATTTTGATTTTTAGTCTGACGCGACACTTAAACACGTTTCATAATAACTTATTACATTTTCAAAGACTTTAGTTTACACACACACAACTGTAACCTGAAAACACTAAACAGAGTTTTACTTATGCTAAACACTTAAACAGCTTGTCTTATATACTCGCATTTAGGTGAGATGATATGTTGCAACAGTTTTGGATGAGGTGAACAAACTTTTGACCAACACAAGACAGAACACGAAACATTGGGTATTAATTGGATAAATGAGAGGGAAGAATGAAAGTAACTGCAAAGAGCCTATTGGACCATACTTCCTCTTGATGTTTCTATATTGGTACGGAGTCTTGAAGTGGGTAGAATATAGTTGTGCATTAATTAGCTGTTGATTGCTGGTGTTGACTTCTTGATGTGTAGTGCCTCGCAGATGTCAAGCCGCCTGCTATCGCTGTATCTATCGATGATTTCTGTGTTGTTTGTTAAGACTTCTCTGGTGATGGTCTGGTTGTGGGAAGAGATTATATGTTCCTTGATGGAGCCCTGTTGCTTATGCCTTGTTAATCGCCTGGAAAGAGATGTTGTTGTCTTGCCTTTATACTGAGTTCTTTGGGGTTTACAGTCCCCAAGTGGGCATTTGAAGGCATAGACAACGTTAGTCTCCTTTAAGGCGTTCTGCTTTGTGTCTGGAGAGTTTTTCATGAGTAGATTGGCCGTTTTTTTGATTTTATAGTAAATCGTCAATTGTATCTTCTGATTTTTGTCTGTAGGGATAACGTTCCAATGAACAATATCTTTCAGGACCCTTTCCTCCATTTTATGAGCTGTGGAAAAGAAGTTCTTGTAAATAGCCTAATAGGGGGTACAGGTGTTGTGTTAGTTGACTCTTCAGAGGTTGCATGGCGTTTCACCTTCCTTTTTATGATGTCTTCAACGAAACTATTGGAGAAGCTGTTGTTGACTAGGACCTGCCTTACCCTACCTACCTTGAGGTGCTTCCTTGAGGTGCTTCCGGGGCTTAGTGTCCCCGCGGCCCGGTCGTCGACCAGGCCTCCTGGTTGCTGGACTGATCAACCAGGCTGTTAGACGCGGCTGCTCGCAGCCTGACGTATGAGTCACAGCCTGGTTGATCAGGTATCCTTTGGAGGTGCTTATCCAGTTCTCTCTTGAACACTGTGAGGGGTTTGCCAGTTATGCCCCTTATGTGTAGTGGAAGCGTGTTGAACAGTCTCGGGCCTCTGATGTTGATAGAGTTCTCTCTCAGAGTGAACTCTCTCAGTTCTCTCTCAGACCCTACATAGTTCTTCATCGTTTTGTTTCCATTCCGAGCTGTGGCTGAGAGCACAGTCGACGTAAGCGTTGACAACACTCCACTTGTACCTGTCTGGGCAGTAACTGTTGGCAACAAACAACAGTGTTTGAAACAAACATAGGACTGTGCCCCAATGCCAACAGTGACTGCCCAGACAGGTAATAATAAATTCGGTGAGAGAATCCGTTATCTGCCCTAAATATTGCCATAGATATTAGGTGAGCTTAATGACCTAGTGGATAAAGTGTGGAAGGATTTGGACTCAGGCGGCTGCTCTCTGCATTTATTTCAGTTTTAAAGTAAAATCTCACAATTGATATTTAATCTCACAATTGACCTATAACGTGCTGGCTTGTGAGGTCCTTTCTGACTGAGGACACTTGTACGAGTGTCAACCTTAATAAATAATCTCACAATGGTCATGGGAGCCCCCTAGCAACCTTCGTGGCCCTGATAGCCCCCAGCCACTCTCATGGTCCTGGGAGCTTCCAGCCACTCTTATGGTCCTGGGAGCCTCCAGCAGCCCTCATGGTCCTGGGAGCCCCCAGCCACTCTCATGGTCCTGGGAGCTTCCAGCCACTCTTATGGTCCTGGGAGCCTCCAGCAGCCCTCATGGTCCTGGGAGCCTCCAGCCACTCTCATGGTCCTGGGAGTTTCCTGCCACTCTCATGGTCCTGGGAGCCTCCAGCCACTCTCATGGTCCTGGGAGCCTCCAGCAGCCCTCATGGTCCTGGGAGCCCCCAGCCACTCTCATGGTCCTGGGAGCTTCCAGCCACTCTCATGGTCCTGGGAGCCTCCAGCAGCCTTCATACTCATGGGAGCCTCCTGCCACTCTCATGGTCCTGGGAGCTTCCAGCCACTCTCATGGTCCTGGGAGCCTCCAACAGCCCTCATGGTCCTGGGAGCCTCCAGCCACTCTCATGGTCCTGGGAGCCTCCGGCAAGCCTCATGGCCCTGATAGCCCTCAGCAGCCCTCATGGTCCTGGGAGCCTACTGCCACTCTCATGGTCCTGGGAGCCTCCATCTGCCCTCACAGCCCTCAGCAGCCCTCATGGTGCTGGGAGCCTCCAGCAGCTCTCATGGTCCTGGGAGACTCCATCTGCTCTCATGGTCTTGGGAGCCACCAGCCACTCTCATGGTCCTGGGAGCCTCCAGCCACTCACATGGTCCTGGGAGCCTCCAGCCACTCCCATGGTCCTGGGAGCCTCCAGCCACTCCCATGGTCCTGGGAGCCTCCAGCAACCTTCATGGCCCTGATAGCCCCCAGCAGCCCTCATGGTCCTGGGAGCCTCCTGCCACTCCCATGGTCCTGGGAGCCTCCTGCCACTCCCATGGTCCTGGGAGCCTCCTGCCACTCTCATGGTCCGGGGAGCCTCCAGCCACTCCCATGGTCCTGGGAGCCTCCTGCCACTCTCATGGTCCTGGGAGCCTCCAGCAACCTTTACAACCGAATCATTACAGTAAAGTTAAACAGGCAGTATTTTCAGGAATGTTTCTTCGAGCTTTGAGGGTATGCAGCTCTGAGTTTTTTGATGACGAGATAGCTAAAACATATGAAATTGGGAAGAGTTTACAGTACCCTAAGATGTTTTTGGATTGTTCGTTTGGGAAAGCTAAACGTGCGTTTTATAATAATGTCTCCAAAGCAAAACCAGAAATTGGAAACTCATTGGTGGAACCTTATGCGATGGGATTTGAGAAACTTTCCCCAGTTTTTAAGACCCTTAATATCAATTTGGTGTTCACTAATAATGCGATCAAGTCAAATTTACTAAAAAAAACTCCCCTGGTACAGCAGGTTGTGTGTATTCGATTCCCTGCAATGATTGCGAGTCTGTGTACCTTGGACAAATAGGAAAATCCTTACAATTATGTATGTCCCAACATGCGTATAGTATAAGAACTGGCCAAACGTCTGATGCTTTGTATCTACATACAAGTTTATGTGATCACACTATTAATTGGGATGGGGCGAAAAGAATTACCAATTGCAATGGCTTTGTGGAACGGAATTTAATTGAGTCTGCCCTAATTATTCAATGTCCAAATCTTCTCAATGTTAGTACTGGAATGTACAAACTTGACTCAGTTTTAAGTTAAAATGTTGCATAACAGTTTAAGAAAAAACTATGATAGGGAGAGTTACATTGTCAACAATATTATATTCATATTTTATGTAGGTCAATGTGTCAGAAGGTGAGTATTTTATGTCAACAATATTATATTATTATTTTATGTAGGTTCAATGACGCTTTTTCTTTAATCCTATATTCTTACCGCTTAAATCCGTCTGACCATTTTAAACTAATCTATACCTTTTTCTGGTTAATTCTTTCTCAAGGAGATGGTGGTCAGGATATAGCGTCTGCCTCCACTCTTCCTTTCTGATTTCTTTCAGTCCGGTGTTGACAAAGGCCCAGATCGGCCGAAACGTTCATCTCTCTTTCCCATTTCTCTGTGGATTTTCTGCATATATATATATATATATATATATATATATATATATATATATATATATATATATATATATATATATATATATATATATATAAATATATATATATATAAATATATATATATATATATATATATATATATATATATATATATATATATATATATATATATATATATATATATATATATATATATATATATATATATATATTAGTATATTTTGGTAGCAGTCTTTCCTGTGGGCATTTATTATTAAATATGACCGAAAAAGTAAGATTATTAATTCTAACACGAATTTTCTCTATCTTTCTTACGTTTCTTTTCACTGTTGATGGTAATTCAAAGATCAATTCTCCAAATTCATTTTTGGAAAGCCTTCGTGACAACAAGGAGATAGTTGTCAGGAGAGGTGACAAGTCGCCAATATATGTCATTCTTAAAAAAGACGAATATCTGGCGAAAATGAACCTCATACTCTCTGACCAAACTAAGTTCCAAAGGGTAACGAAGGACACTACAGCCGAATTGAAAGCAAAGGTCAACAAACTGATCGAAACTGTGAACGCCAAGAAATCCGGACTCCACCTGCCAAAGATCATTGGGGAATATAAACCTGGATATGCGTATGGAAATGTCAAGACACACAAGCCTGGAAACCCACTTCGGCCAATCATTACCCAGATACCCACACCCACGTACAGACTGGCGAAGCGACTCATCGGCCTGCTGACTCCTTATGTTCCTTGCGCCTTCAGCCTGAAGTCTCCAAAGGAATTTGTTGACTTACTGCGGGGCACACGGGCCACAGGGATAAGAGCCTCGTTGGACGTAGAGTCGATGTTTACCAACGTACCTGTGGACGAAAGCCTATTGGTCCATATTTCTTGATGCTTCTATATTGGAGCGGAGTCTTGAAGTGGGTAGAATATAGTTGTGCATTAATTGGCTGTTGACTGCTGGTGTTGACTTCTTGATGTGTAGTGCCTCGCAGACGTCAAGCCGCCTGCTATCGCTGTGTCTATCGATGATTTCTGTGTTGTTTGCTAAGATTTCTCTGGTGATGGTTTGTTTGTGGGAAGAGATTATATGTTCCTTAATGGAGCCCTGTTGCTTATGCATCGTTAAATGCCTGGAAAGAGATGTTGTTGTCTTGCCTATATACTGGTTTTTTTGAGGCTTACAGTCCCCAAGTGGGTATTTGAAGGCATAGACGACGTTGGTCTCTTTTAAAGCGTTCTGCTTTGTGTCTGGAGAGTTTCTCATGAGTAGGCTGGCCGTTTTTCTGGTTTTATAGTAAATCGTCAGTTGTATCCTCTGATTTTTGTCTGTAGGGATAACGTTTCTATTAACAATATTTTTCAGGACCCTTTCCTCTGTTTTATGAGCTGTGGAAAAGAAGTTCCTGTAAAATAGTCTAATAAGGGGTATAGGTGTTGTGTTAATCGTCTCTTCAGAGGTTGCATGGCGTTTCACTTTCCTTCTTATGATGTCTTCGACGAAACCATTGGAGAAGCCGTTGTTGACTAGGACCTGCCTTACCCTACAGAGTTCTTCGTCGACTTGCTTCCATTCTGAGCTGTGGCTTAGAGCACGGTCGACAAGCACCATACTGTCCCCCGAGCTCAAAGCGGCAGCTAACTAAAAGCCTTCGTGAGAACAAGGAGATAGTTGTCAGGAGAGGTGACAAGTCGCCAATATATGTCATTCTTAAAAAAGACGAATATCTGGCGAAAATGAACCTCATACTTTCTGACCAAACTAAGTTCCAAAGGGTAACGAAGGACACTACAGCCGAATTGAAAGCAAAGGTCAACAAACTGATCGAAACTGTGAACGCCAAGAAATCCGGACTCCACCTGCCAAAGATCATTGGGGAATATAAACCTGGATATGCGTATGGAAATGTCAAGACACACAAGCCTGGAAACCAACTTCGGCCAATCATTACCCAGATACCCACACCCACGTACAGACTGGCGAAGCGACTCATCGGCCTGCTGACTCCTTATGTTCCTTGCGCCTTCAGCCTGAAGTCTCCAAAGGAATTTGTTGACTTACTGCGGGGCACACGGGCCACAGGGATAAGAGCCTCGTTGGACGTAGAATCGATGTTTACCAACGTACCTGTGGACGAAAGCCTATTGGTCCATATTTCTTGATGCTTCTATATTGGAGCGGAGTCTTGAAGTGGGTAGAATATAGTTGTGCATTAATTGGCTGTTGACTGCTGGTGTTGACTTCTTGATGTGTAGTGCCTCGCAGACGTCAAGCCGCCTGCTATCGCTGTGTCTATCGATGATTTCTGTGTTGTTTGCTAAGATTTCTCTGGTGATGGTTTGTTTGTGGGAAGAGATTATATGTTCCTTAATGGAGCCCTGTTGCTTATGCATCGTTAAATGCCTGGAAAGAGATGTTGTTGTCTTGCCTATATACTGTTTTTTTTTAGGCTTACAGTCCCCAAGAGGGCATTTGAAGGCATAGACGACGTTGGTCTCTTTTAAAGCGTTCTGCTTTGTGTCTGGAAAGTTTCTCATGAGTAGGCTGGCCGTTTTTCTGGTTTTATAGTAAATCGTCAGTTGTATCTTCTGATTTTTGTCTGTAAGGATAACGTTTCTACTGACAATATCTTTCAGGACCCTTTCCTCCGTTTTATGGGCTGTGGAAAAGAAGTTCCTGTAAAATAGTCTAATAGGGGGTATAGGTGTTGTGTTAGTTGTCTCTTCAGAGGTTGCATGGCGTTTCACTTTCCTTCTTATGATGTCTTCGACGAAACCATTGGAGAAGCCGTTATTGACTAGGACCTGCCTTACCCTACAAAGTTCTTCAATAAGTTTTACGAAACGCTCTCAAGTGTCGTGTCAGACTAGAAATAAAAATGAATTTTGGAGAATTGATCTTTGAATTACCATCAACAGTGAAAAGAAACGTAAGAAAGATAGAGAAAATTCGTGTTAGAATTATTAATCATACTTTTTCGGTCATATTTAATAATATATGTCTACAGGAAAGACTGCTACCAAAATATATATATATATATATATATATATATATATATATATATGTTTCATTGAATATGACCGCATATTCTGTATTTATTATTTTCTGGTTTAGGGCTTCTATCCCTCTAACTATTTTCTTAGCATCAGGGCTTAATTGAAATAGGAGTTCTCCAAAACTCATTTTCGTACTTTTAAGGTGAAGAAAAGAAGTGATTTACTATAGAGTGTATTACACTTATTTGTATAATTTGCACGACGTTTCGAACCTCCATGGTTCATTCTCAAGTGAACAGATCTTACAATACTAGTTGATTTTATACCCGCATTAGGTCAGGTGATAATACAATGAAGGTGAAAACATGGGGGGATACATAAGGGATAAAAATAGGGGCTGCAGAAGGCTTATTGGCCCATACGAGGCATCTCCTATCTAAACACAAAGATTAATCCAGTGTAATTGGCCTGTTATGTTGGACATTGTCTTCTGTGTTGGCATCGATATGTCTTGTCTTGTCCTCAGTAAGGACAAGACAAGAACATATGTCTTGTCTTGTCCTCAGTAAGGACAAGACAAGAACATATCGATGCCAACACAGAAGACAATGTCCAACATAATAGGCCAATTACACTGGATTAATCTTTGTGTTTAGATAGGAGATGCCTCGTATGGGCCAATAAGCCTTCTGCAGCCCCTATGTTTATCCCTTATGTATCCCCCCATGTTTTCACCTTCATTGTATTATCACCTGACCTTGACACTTGAGAATGTTCTTGTTCACACTTGTTCACTTGAGAATGAACCATGGAGGTTCGAAACGTCGTGCAAATTATACAAATAAGTGTAATACACTCTATAGTAAATCACTTCTTTTCTTCACCTTAAAAGTACGAAAATGAGTTTTGGTGAACTCCTATTTCAATTTAGCCCTGATGCTAAGAAAATAGTTAGAGGGATAGAAGCCCTAAACCAGAAAATAATAAATACAGAATATGCGGTCATATTCAATGAAACATGTTTGAAAGAAAACCTGCTGCCAGTATACACCAATATATATATATATATATATATATATATATATATATATATATATATATATATATATATATATATATATATATATATATATATATATAAATAAATATATATATATATATATATATATATATATATATATATATATATATATATATATATATATATATATATATGTATATATATATATATATATATATATATATATATATATATATATATATATATATATATATATATATATGTTTCATTGAATATGACAGCATATTCTGTATTTATTATTTTCTGGTTTAGGGCTTCTATCCCTCTAACTATTTTCTTAGCATCAGGGCATAATTGAAATAGGAGTTCTCCAAAACTCATTTTCGTACTTTTTAAGGTGAAGAAAAGAAGTGATTTACTATAGAGTGTATTACACTTAAGTAGTGTAATATGTGACTACGACCGCGCGCACCAGCTGCCAGCTGGCACTCCATGGAGTGCCAGCCGACAGGTGGTGCGCAGGTGTGTAGTCACACAGGTTTTTTGGGGGATTTTCGGGGAATTTTTGGCGTGTTTCGGACGCATGTGAGCGTGTTATGGTAAGTGGTCATGAAAGAGAGTAAGTTGATGAGTGCCAGGTGGTGCGCGAGGTCGTCGTCGCAGCGCGGGTGTCTAGTCACAGGGGTTTGGGAATTTCCCGGAAGTTTGGCGCGTGTCGGTCTTGAGTGGCGTGTGAGCAGGTGCGGCCCCCCACCCCGCGCGCGCGTGTCTAGTCAGGAAAGATGGGAGTAGTGTGAGAGTACGTGGTAGAGTAAGTGATAGAGTAAGAAAATAGAAGGAAGAGGGAGGAATGAGTAAAAGAATATGTATGCGTGTTTTTGCGTAGCCTTAATCGTGAGTTAGTGTGTAGATGTGAGGAAAAGGCAACACAGTCTGTTATGTTGTTTTGGGTGGGGGCTGGATGGAGCTTCCCCTTCGTCTGGAGAGAGTGCTCAGGGCCATTATGTGGTTAGACAAACCCATTGACTCCCCTACAGGAAGGTCTTAAGTGGTGTTGTAAGAAATGCATGGAAAAGACACGGGACTGCACCTGGCTTTTTCTGTGTTCGGGTCAAGAAAGAGTGAAGTCACTCTCGTTGTGAGACTGCAGCGGGTCATTATGTGGTTAGACAAACCATTAACGTCCCCTACAGGAAGTGCTAAGTGTGTGAGGATGAGGGCAAAGTCTCCTGCAGGAGGGGAGTGTACCATTACCTTAAGCGTTTTTCAATGTCGCGACGTTTTAAGCGTACTGTTCGCAGGTTGGAGCCTGACTGATCAACTTTCCAACTAGTCTGGGTATTTCTCCTACGACACCGGAAGTGGTAGGGCACCCATTACCATTGCGTTTCGCCAGGGTCCGCGACTCTCTCTCTCTAACTGTCTCTGTCTCTCTGTCTCTCTCTCTCTGTCTCCCTGTCTCTCTCTCTCTCTCTCTCTCTCTCTCTCTCTCTCTCTCTCTCTCTCTCTCTCTCTCTCTCTCTCTCTCTCTCTCTCTCTCTCTCTCTGTCTCTCTCTCTGTCTCCCTGTCTCTCTCTGTCTCTCTGTCTCCCTGTCTCTCTCTCTCTAACTGTCTCTGTCGCTCTGTCTCCCTCTCTCTCTCTCTCTCTCTCTCTCTCTCTCTCTCTCTCTCTCTCTCTCTCTCTCTCTCTCTCTCTCTCTCTGTCTGTCTCCATGTCTCTCTCTCTCTCTCTCTCTCTCTCTCTCTCTCTCTCTCTCTCTCTCTCTCTCTCTCTCTCTCTCTCTCTCTGTCTGTCTCCATGTCTCTCTCTCTCTCTCTCTCTCTCTCTCTCTCTCTCTCTCTCTCTCTCTCTCTCTCTCTATCTCTCTCTCTCTCTCTCTCTCTCTCTCTCTCTCTCTCTCTCTCTCCTTCGTATTGTTCATTCATTCATAGTTCCTTTCATTAAAACTATTTCAGTTTTACTTATATAAACAAAGCCATCTCCGGCTCTTGTCCCCGGCTTAGTTCATTTGTACAAGATCGTTAGTAATAGATCAATTTTCCGAAATTTAAAGCAGTCATACTTCAAAGTTAGTAAATAATATCAAGTCAGTTACTGAGCTCTAGCTCTCTCGTATATTTGTAAATAACCCAGCAATTTCACTGTAATTTCTACCCTCTGTATTTCATAGTAAAATATGATGTAAACAATTATAAAACTCTAGCTCCTGTCCTCTGTCCAAGTCCACTCCTATAAATTTATTACTATCAGTCCAATTCTCCTGAGATTTGAACACCAACTACATTTTCAGTCATAGTAATAAAAACCGGTTCAGTTATCAAGTTTCAACTCTTGCCCCCTCAGCTTAGTTCATTTTTTTGTACAAGTTCTTTATTTTCCAACTAAATCACCTTGAGATTTAAGATCGCTTTATTTCTAACGTAGTAAAATTAATCTGGACATTAACCAAGCTCCATTTCCTCAGTCTTAGATCATCGAACATAATTATATCCGTTCAAACCCCTCTCCAGCCTAACTGTTTATCAGAGTAAACACCTTCCATAGCGTGAGTTTACACGCAACATCAACCATTAGTAATCCTTCGATCCAACAGGAAAAACAGAGACTCATGTTAACATAATAGGTGAAAAAAAGTTAATCTTTCTCTTAACACGTTTTATTCATTGACTGGTAGACACATACATATTTATCTTGGTAAAAACAAAACATATTAACTGTCAGACAGACAGACAGACATAGGTGAAAAAAGTTAATCTTTCTCTTAACACGTTTTATTCAATGACTGGTAGACACATACATATTTATCTTGGTAAAAACAAAACATATTAACTGGCAGACAGACAGACAGACAGACATAGGTGAAAAAAGTTAATCTTTCTCTTAACACGTTTTATTCAATGACTGGTAGACACATACATATTTATCTTGGTAAAAACAAAACATATTAACTGTCAGACAGACAGACAGACAGACATAGGTGAAAAAAGTTAATCTTTCTCTTAACACGTTTTATTCAATGACTGGTAGACACATACATATTTATCTTGGTAAAAACAAAACATATTAACTGTCAGACAGACAGACAGACAGACATAACACACAGCTTAAAGCAGTTATCAGCGGAGTTTCAAAAGTTTTTTTTTTTTTTCAACTATTATGAGCTGTTTTCCATGTTTCTTTAACACCATGGCTAAGTGAGCCAGAGCTGTGTAGTAGTGGACCTCCCATTCAAGCTTTTCACCCGGATTCAAGTCATCACTGTCAATCATTCCCAAACCATAAGGAATTTTAACGCGCTTGATTGTATTATGACGCTTAGTCATGCTTAAAATTTGATTAATGCATAGTTTAAAGCTCCATCGTCTCTTGATCTTAGTATCATTGCAGAGTCCCTCCATTATACAATCTCTATCCTCCCCACACTGCTCTAATAGAATTTTTTGGTTAACAGCATTATTTTCTATTGGTGGTCCTGTGCTATATCTGGTCACAATAGCTATAACATGTGGTAGACTTTCTGGTGAGGGGGAAGGAGAAAAGACATAGACATAGTTAGTTAATGGTTGGATCACTCACTGTAGTCGTGTATAAGGATACATTTCCCAGATCTCGCAAGACATTCCTCCTGAATGGGTGTGAATTGAAGGAATATCATACACTATACAGTCACCAGGATGGATCTCATCCATTGCCAGATAATCACCTTCTACTTTGCAGTCTTTAAGACTGGTTAGTTTATGGAGCATGTACCTTGAACACATCTTGACAGTTATTAAACGCAAGTTTGCGGATGTAAGAATTATATACAGTATAGAGTTATCAGTTGCTCTTTTCATTCCTCTATCACATCTATAAACACACTCAACTGTTTGTTAAAGCGGGAAGATAAACACAGAGTATAATATTATTTTTTTTATTATTATTAATTGCAAGCATGGAAAATGGTAACAATAGTAAATAAATAAAGTCAATAGTTTTTATATATATATATATATATATATATATATATATATATATATATTTCTAGTCAACTGTTAAATCTATCACTTCGATGTCTCCTGTGAGATCTATTATAGGCACGGCTTTGCAATGAGGTTTTGTAGTTTCACCTCCAGCTTCATCTGCGTTCAAGTTGTTGTTCTTCATCCGATGATAAGCAGAGGCAACTCCTTCACTTAACTTATGTGTAAGCACACCGTGTGTAGGCAATGCTATAGGGATTGCATTGCTTGCAGAGTCAACCATCACAAATTTCAACCCGCAACGATGATAATACCGCTCCAACTTCATCATTATGGGTAGATATTTCTGCCTCCACACTTCTTGATTGTAGCTCTTCCAGTACTGACCACAGCCCATCCCAAGTCCAAAAGGGAAAATTATGCGGTTAATTTTATATTCTTCTTCTCTTGTTAAGATGATTGCAAAGGCCTTACGCAGAGATTTTGTAAACCAATAGCGACGCATTTCTTCTGTATCCAACTGTAAGCCTCTGTAGTAGTGCGGGTCGACAGCATATAACGACTCGATTTCCTTCATCGTCATGTTCAGGGGTTTAGATGATTTCCCTCCGGCGTAATGAGTTATTAATCCGATGAGATGAGGTAGATGCGGGTCATCACCAATTCGGTTGTTGAATTGAGGGGGTTCACCATAGACAATCTCTCCAGGCAGGGCTCGGTCTCTTCTCTCTGCACGATTTTTGTAGGGTAGTTTGCTCCGATGAATGCGAGCATAGGGAAAACGAGTCCATAATTCTTCAACCATCCCACTTGTCATCACACTACAGGCGTCCATATCATAGATGATGCAGTCGGAGTAAGAATACTCCGAAAAAGATGAAATGCTGCCAGCTACAGTCGTCAACATCTTATCTGATGAGTGGAGTAGAGGAAGTGAGTTGGAGAGGGGCGAGCATCCGCCCCTTTATACGGTCGTGCGAAGGTTACTGGGTTTCCTGTTTTGTTTCGTTCCTGTTTCCTTGGGGCGAACTAAAATCACTTTGACGTTATAAGGGTTTAATCTCCCCTGCATATTTTGAATAATGGGGAGGTGAGTACTTTCCCACTCTGCATCTTCACACCAACCTGACATACCTACACCCCAGGGAAGAATAACTTTCGTGATCTCCTCGGTATCTTCAATATACAATAAGAGTTCTTCTAATGATTTCGTCAAGTATAACATGCGGTTTTCTTTCGTATCAGCACGCAGCCCTTTAACCATAGAGTAATCTTTTGATTTACCGGCAATGGCTTGAGCAATATCATTCCTCTCAATAGGCTTCCCTAATCCATACTGCGTTGCCAAGGCTACTAGGCTTGGTCCTTGACTGTCTCTACTGATGTGAATGGATCCAGGTGTTGGACGGTCTTCTCTGATGCATCTCTTTAGATTATACAATTGCGTTCTGGCGTAAGCGGTGGCATGAGAATATTTATCAGCAATGTCCTGGGACATGCCGTAGGGAGAGCATGATATACAATTTACAGAGTAGGCAATGCAACACTCTCGATTGTTAAACTCCTCATCCGTCATGTATCCGTGATGAATTTCTACAGAGTTCATTTTGGCTATGGAGTTCATTTTTTTTTTTCCCCAACGCGCTATAGATGAAACACAGGGGAGCGATGAGCGGGCCGTAATGAATTAGTGTGATCTACTCAACCCCTTTTATCCTCGTCGTGTGTGAGGCGCGTGCGCGCAGACTCCCGGGATAGTTTCCAATTAACGATTAACCATACTCCATAGTTTCATATTTTATATTATTTATTTATTATTTATTATTATTATTATTTAATAAACGTGGATTATAGTCCATTCTAGCAGTAAGATCTGTGTAATACTATATTCTCAACAATGAGGTTTTATATTAACTTCGCACCAAGCTATGTTTTTTTCTAAGTTGTGGAGAGCTTGGTATATCCCTTCACTATAGAAATTAATCTAAGTTGTAACATATATATATATATATATATATATATATATATATATATATATATATATATATATATATATATATATATATATATGTATATATATATATATATATATATATATATATATATATATATATATATATATATATATATATATATATATATATATATATATATATATAATATGCACTACTCCCAACCAAACATAGACCCGATAATATTCTACAAAAACAAGAAGTCTTCCAAACTCCTTATCAAAACAGTTCCGAAGGAGAACCCTCTACAGCAGTCAATCGTTGCATACTTGTACACTTGCCCCCATGAAGGATGCAACCTTCAATCTAAGTACATAGGTAAGTCACCAACCAACCAAGCTGTGGAGGTGATTATCCCATAATCTTCAATCCCCGCCCCCCAGGAATCACATGAGACAGGCTCTTGTCATCACTCTAACAAGAGAAATGTTGAACAAGAATAACTGCATAATAGACAAAACCATGGATGTAAGAAGATTGTGAATTCTTGAGACAGTTCGCATAAGAATAGTTCAACTTACAATGATCACCCAAATCATGGAGTTGATTACTCTACTCACCGTGAGAGTAAGGTCGAGACTCGAACATGACACCACCGTCACAGAAGACAATATCCAACGAGATATATATATATATATATATATATATATATATATATATATATATATATATATATATATATATATATATATATATATATATATATATTCCATTGAATATGACCGCATATTCTGTATTTATTATTTTCTGGTTTAGGGCTTCTATCCCTCTAACTATTTTCTTAGCATCAGGGCTTAATCGAAATAGGAGTTCTCCAAAACTCATTTTCGTAATTTTAAGGTGAAGAAAAGAAGTGATTTACTATAGAGTGTATTACACTTATTTGTATAATTTGCACGACGTTTCGAACCTCCATGGTTCATTCTCAAGTGAACAGATCTTACAATACTAGTTGATTTTATACCCGCATTAGGTCAGGTGATAATACAATGAAGGTGAAAACATGGGGGGATACATAAGGGATAAATGTGAGGTGAAACATAAAGGCTGCAGAAGGCTTATTGGCCCGTACGAGGCATCTCCTATCTAAACACAAAGATTAATCCAGTGTAATTGGCCTGTTATGTTGGACATTGTCTTCTGTGTTGGCATCGATATGTTCTTGTCTTGTCCTTACTCTCATGGTGGGTAGAGTAAATAGTTCCGTGATTTGGGTGTTCATGGTAGGTCGCTCTATTCTTATGTGAATTGCCTCAAGAATTTGTAATCTTCTTGAATCTTGGGTTTTGTCTATTATGCAAGTATTCTTGTTCAACATTTCTCTTGTTAGAGTAATGTCATGGGCTTGTCTCATGTGATTCCTAGGGGCACCAGATTGAAGATGGCATGTCAAACGCCTCGTCAGCTTGGTCGACGTCATACCTATGTACTTACATTGAAGGTTACATCCTTCGTGGGGGCAAGTGTACATGTATACAACGCTTGACTGCTGTAGAGGGTTCTCCGTCGGCTTCGGGCTGTTTTTGATAAGGAGTTCGGAAGTCTTCTTGGTTTTGTAGAATATTATCAGGTTTATGTTTTGGTTAGGAGTAGTGCTTTTTACTCCTTTACGGATTATTTCTTTCATTATTCTTTCCTCTTTTATATGTTCACTGTGCATGGTTGATTTGTAATATAATTTTATTGGGGGTGTTGTGGTTTCTGTTCTAGGTTCTGAATTATACCAACGGTCCAAGTGTCTTCTTATAGCAGCGTTTATTTCCGCGTTGCTATATCCGTTGTTCACCAATACCTGAGTTACTCTTTCAAACTCTCTACTCACGTTGCTCCATTCAGAGCAGTGGGTAAGCGCTCGACGAATATAAGCATTGAGAACACTGGTTTTGTATCTTTGGGGGCACTCACTTCTACCGTTCAGGCATAATCCTATGTTGGTGGGCTTGGTATAAACGTTGGTGCTTAAAGAGGTTCCTGTTTTTGTTATTAGTACATCCAAGAATGGCAGACTGTTATTTTCACTATTTTCATGTGTAAATCGGAGTACTGACTCTCTCTCTAGGTGTCTTTTTAGGTCAATTAGTTCATCTGAGTCTTTTACTATTACGAATATGTCATCTACATAACGGCAGTATACAGTTGGTTTTTGTCTGCTACTGAAGACCCTATCTTCGATGGTTCCCATATAAAAATTAGCAAATAAAACTCCTAAGGGGGAGCCCATAGCTACTCCGTCTATTTGTAAATACATGTCTCCTTGTGGACTGATGAAAGGGGCTTCCTTTGTACATGCTTCGAGAAGACTTTCTCCGATTTACACATGAAAATAGTGAAAATAACAGTCTGCCATTCTTGGATGTACTAATAACAAAAACAGGAACCTCTTTAAGCATCAACGTTTATACCAAGCCCACCAACATAGGATTATGCCTGAACGGTAGAAGTGAGTGCCCCCAAAGATACAAAACCAGTGTTCTCAATGCTTATATTCGTCGAGCGCTTACCCACTGCTCTGAATGGAGCAACGTGAGTAGAGAGTTTGAAAGAGTAACTTAGGTATTGGTGAACAACGGATATAGCAACGCGGAAATAAACGCTGCTATAAGAAGACACTTGGACCGTTGGTATAAATCAGAACCTAGAACAGAAACCACAACACCCCCAATAAAATTATATTACAAATCAACCATGCACAGTGAACATATAAAAGAGGAAAGAATAATGAAAGAAATAATCCGTAAAGGAGTAAAAAGCACTACTCCTAACCAAAACATAAACCTGTTAATATTCTACAAAACCAAGAAGACTTCCGAACTCCTTATCAAAAACAGCCCGAAGCCGACGGAGAACCCTCTACAGCAGTCAAGCGTTGTATACATGTACACTTGCCCCCACGAAGGATGTAACCTTCAATGTAAGTACATAGGTATGACGTCGACCAAGCTGACGAGGCGTTTGACATGCCATCTTCAATCTGGTGCCCCTAGGAATCACATGAGACAAGCCCATGACATTACTCTAACAAGAGAAATGTTGAACAAGAATACTTGCATAATAGACAAAACCCAAGATTCAAGAAGATTACAAATTCTTGAGGCAATTCACATAAGAATAGAGCGACCTACCATGAACACCCAAATCACGGAACTATTTACTCTACCCACCATGAGAGTAAGGACAAGACAAGAACATATCGATGCCAACACAGAAGACAATGTCCAACATAACAGGCTAATTACACTGGATTAATCTTTGTGTTTAGATAGGAGATGCCTCGTACGGGCCAATAAGCCTTCTGCAGCCTTTATGTTTCACCTCACATTTATCCCTTATGTATCCCCCCATGTTTTCACCTTCATTGTATTATCACCTGACCTAATGCGGGTATAAAATCAACTAGTATTGTAAGATCTGTTCACTTGAGAATGAACCATGGAGGTTCGAAACGTCGTGCAAATTATACAAATAAGTGTAATACACTCTATAGTAAATCACTTCTTTTCTTCACCTTAAAATTACGAAAATGAGTTTTGGAGAACTCCTATTTCGATTAAGCCCTGATGCTAAGAAAATAGTTAGAGGGATAGAAGCCCTGAACCAGAAAATAATAAATACAGAATATGCGGTCATATTCAATGAAACATGTTTGAAAGAAAACCTGTTGCCAGTATACACCAATATATATATATATGCGAACAAGCCTGAATGGTCCCCAGGACTATATGCGAATGAAAACTCACACCCCAGAAGTGACTCGAACCCATACTCCCAGAAGCAACGCAACTGGTAACTACAGGGCGCCTTAATCCGCTTGACCATCACGGCCGTCAAAGGAAGTGATAGCCGAGGCTATTTGAGCCACTTCCCCGACGGCAACTCGGATGGTAATCTTGGGCATAGCATTTCACCAAATCACCTCATTCTTTGGGGCACACGTGAGGAACACAAATGCGAACAAGCCTGAATGGTCCCCAGGACTATATGCGAATGAAAACTCACACCCCAGAAGTGACTCGAACCCATACTCCCAGAAGCAACGCAACTGGTAACTACAGGGCGCCTTAATCCGCTTGACCATCACGGCCGTCAAAGGAAGTGATAGCCGAGGCTATTTGAGCCACTTCCCCGACGGCAACTCGGATGGTAATCTTGGGCATAGCATTTCACCAAATCACCTCATTCTTTGGGGCACACGTGAGGAACACAAATGCGAACAAGCCTGAATGGTCCCCAGGACTATATGCGAATGAAAACTCACACCCCAGAAGTGACTCGAACCCATACTCCCAGAAGCAACGCAACTGGTAACTACAGGGCGCCTTAATCCGCTTGACCATCACGGCCGTCAAAGGAAGTGATAGCCGAGGCTATTTGAGCCACTTCCCCGACGGCAACTCGGATGGTAATCTTGGGCATAGCATTTCACCAAATCACCTCATTCTTTGGGGCACACGTGAGGAACACAAATGCAAACAAGCCTGAATGGTCCCCAGGACTATATGCGAATGAAAACTCACACCCCAGAAGTGACTCGAACCCATACTCCCAGAAGCAACGCAACTGGTAACTACAGGGCGCCTTAATCCGCTTGACCATCACGGCCGTCAAAGGAAGTGATAGCCGAGGCTATTTGAGCCACTTCCCCGACGGCAACTCGGATGGTAATCTTGGGCATAGCATTTCACCAAATCACCTCATTCTTTGGGGCACACGTGAGGAACACAAATGCGAACAAGCCTGAATGGTCCCCAGGACTATATGCGAATAAAAACTCACACCCCAGAAGTGACTCGAACCCATACTCCCAGAAGCAACGCAACTGGTAACTACAGGGCGCCTTAATCCGCTTGACCATCACGGCCGTCAAAGGAAGTGATAGCCGAGGCTATTTGAGCCACTTCCCCGACGGCAACTCGGATGGTAATCTTGGGCATAGCATTTCACCAAATCACCTCATTCTTTGGGGCACACGTGAGGAACACAAATGCGAACAAGCCTGAATGGTCCCCAGGACTATATGCGAATGAAAACGATGGTCAAGCGGATTAAGGCGCCCTGTAGTTACCAGTTGCGTTGCTTCTGGGAGTATGGGTTCGAGTCACTTCTGGGGTGTGAGTTTTCATTCGCATATAGTCCTGGGGACCATTCAGGCTTGTTCGCATTTGTGTTCCTCACGTGTGCCCCAAAGAATGAGGTGATTTGGTGAAATGCTATGCCCAAGATTACCATCCGAGTTGCCGTCGGGGAAGTGGCTCAAATAGCCTCGGCTATCACTTCCTTTGACGGCCGTGATGGTCAAGCGGATTAAGGCGCCCTGTAGTTACCAGTTGCGTTGCTTCTGGGAGTATGGGTTCGAGTCACTTCTGGGGTGTGAGTTTTCATTCGCATATAGTCCTGGGGACCATTCAGGCTTGTTCGCATTTGTGTTCCTCACGTGTGCCCCAAAGAATGAGGTGATTTGGTGAAATGCTATGCCCAAGATTACCATCCGAGTTGCCGTCGGGGAAGTGGCTCAAATAGCCTCGGCTATCACTTCCTTTGACGGCCGTGATGGTCAAGCGGATTAAGGCGCCCTGTAGTTACCAGTTGCGTTGCTTCTGGGAGTATGGGTTCGAGTCACTTCTGGGGTGTGAGTTTTCATTCGCATATAGTCCTGGGGACCATTCAGGCTTGTTCGCATTTGTGTTCCTCACGTGTGCCTCAAAGAATGAGGTGATTTGGTGAAATGCTATGCCCAAGATTACCATCCGAGTTGCCGTCGGGGAAGTGGCTCAAATAGCCTCGGCTATCACTTCCTTTGACGGCCGTGATGGTCAAGCGGATTAAGGCGCCCTGTAGTTACCAGTTGCGTTGCTTCTGGGAGTATGGGTTCGAGTCACTTCTGGGGTGTGAGTTTTCATTCGCATATAGTCCTGGGGACCATTCAGGCTTGTTCGCATTTGTGTTCCTCACGTGTGCCCCAAAGAATGAGGTGATTTGGTGAAATGCTATGCCCAAGATTACCATCCGAGTTGCCGTCGGGGAAGTGGCTCAAATAGCCTCGGCTATCACTTCCTTTGACGGCCGTGATGGTCAAGCGGATTAAGGCGCCCTGTAGTTACCAGTTGCGTTGCTTCTGGGAGTATGGGTTCGAGTCACTTCTGGGGTGTGAGTTTTCATTCGCATATAGTCCTGGGGACCATTCAGGCTTGTTCGCATTTGTGTTCCTCACGTGTGCCCCAAAGAATGAGGTGATTTGGTGAAATGCTATGCCCAAGATTACCATCCGAGTTGCCGTCGGGGAAGTGGCTCAAATAGCCTCGGCTATCACTTCCTTTGACGGCCGTGATGGTCAAGCGGATTAAGGCGCCCTGTAGTTACCAGTTGCGTTGCTTCTGGGAGTATGGGTTCGAGTCACTTCTGGGGTGTGAGTTTTCATTCGCATATAGTCCTGGGGACCATTCAGGCTTGTTCGCATTTGTGTTCCTCACGTGTGCCCCAAAGAATGAGGTGATTTGGTGAAATGCTATGCCCAAGATTACCATCCGAGTTGCCGTCGGGGAAGTGGCTCAAATAGCCTCGGCTATCACTTCCTTTGACGGCCGTGATGGTCAAGCGGATTAAGGCGCCCTGTAGTTACCAGTTGCGTTGCTTCTGGGAGTATGGGTTCGAGTCACTTCTGGGGTGTGAGTTTTCATTCATATATATATATATATATATATATATATATATATATATATATATATATATATATATATATATATATATATATATATATATATATATATAACATATTTATCCCCAACAAAAAAACTACTCCCTCGAGCGGTGTTTAGTGCGAGTGCGAACTTTAATCCGCTACTGGATAGAAAAGATTAGATTTTTTTTTTTCAATCCGTGCGATGCCGTCTATTTCATCTTTCCCAATACCTCTGCTTAAACTAATTGGGTTTACCATTAAGCTTATACATAGATTTCTCAATGAATATGTAGCGATATGCGTCACCCCATTCTCGAGGATAAATAGCCCGGAAACGGTCAAACCTTTACCACAATTTTGAGTGTTCGACCCAGCATGGATGTCTTTCGCAGCAAAACTTTCCGAAGCATGGAACGTTTGCGTTGTGAGCAGATGAGGTTAGACACCTTTGTGGGATGGCGTGTTGACTGGCTTTTGCCCCCGGATTTAGCCAGTGATGGATTCTACTTCACCAAATCCGTGGATTACTGCATATGCAGTTTCTGTTACGCCTTAATTGGAGGATGGGTGGAGGGGGAGGACACCCCCCGCAGTCGTCATGTAACTGCAGCTCCACACTGTCCTTTCATCACCGGTAAACGTACTGAAAATGTCAGCATTGCGCTAAGCAACATGGTCTATGCCTATGGATTGAATTTCACCTATTCCGTCCTGCAACTGGAAAGAGATGGAAATTCAACCAACAGTTGTAAGTATCCATCACAATTATGTGTTATCTCATAGTCGCTGTGAATAACGTTGCTTGTATAGTCATTGTGAATAGCTTGATAATAAGATAGTGTGTGTGTGTGTGTGTGTGTGTGTGTGTGTGTGTGTGTGTGTGTGTGTGTGTGTGTGTGTGTGTGTGTGTGTGTGTGTGTGTGTGTGTGTGTTTATAGGAACGGTACGCGTATATATATATATATATATATATATATATATATATATATATATATATATATATATATATATATATATATATATATATATATATATATATATATATATATATATATATATATATATATATATATATTATTATTATTATTATTATTATTTTAATAATTGCAGGTACTGTGGAATGGAGTGAGGAAAACTCTGGAATTCTACCATTCTCTATGCCCATTTACCCAGAGATGGCAGGGTATAAGTCTCAGTTGGCATCATTCGGCATCATCTGGCCTGATATGTGCGGCCAGTCTCCGGCAGAATTATCTCGTGCTGGCTTTTTCTCTTGTGGTAAGTATTGGAAGATATTATTATTATTATTATTATTATTATTATTATTATTATTATTATTATTATTATTATTATTGATGTCTTAATGTAATCACACAAACCCTCTCTGTTTGAGACGAGCTAGTATTTACTTTCTCATTTTTATATATATATATATATATATATATATATATATATATATATATATATATATATATATATATATATTTCTTTTTTCTTAGGAGTTGGAGACCATATACGATGCTTTTATTGCGGTGGTGGCCTTGTCAACTTCACACCTTCAGACGACCCCTGGACTCTCCACGCTCGGTACTACCCACGCTGTGTATACTTAAACTTGAAGAAAGATCGTGCCTTCATTAAAAATGCGGTTCCTTTCTCACCTCCTCAACCGACAGTGGCAGTCGATGAAACATTGATAAATGCGCTCCTGCACGGTCTCGATTATTACAATGGACTCGCCGCTACTGTAGGATTTCCTTACATCGCCCTGCGAGGTGCACTAAGAGAATACCTCAAGATTAAAAAGGATGTATTACCTCTCCTTAGCGAATCTAACTGTGTAGAGGTTATGTTGTGGTTTTTAGATGGTGTGGGTGAAAGTGAGGACACAGGTGCAGTAACTGAATCTCCCTTAGAAGTATTATCATCCCAAGGTGTTATTTTTCCCCGCCCAGTTTCCCCTGTAGTGGAGGTAGATGAAGGAGAGGAAGAGAATGCAGTGCATGGTGCAGCTAGGTTTTATTGTAAGGTATGTTTCACTCAAGAAATAAACACGGTTCTCATTCCGTGTAGGCATATGGTTGTATGTTGGATTGTGTAACACGATGTGATAAATGTCCTGTATGTCGTGGAGATATAGCACATCTACTTCTTCCAATCATCTCTTAATAAAAACAAATCCAAAGTTGTTTCTTTTATATTATCCTTATGTATTATTATTATTATTATTATTATTATTATTATTAAGGCTGAGGGAGTTGGAGGTGTGTGGTAAGGAGGCAGCCTCGTGAACGGGGGGTATATAGCTCACCCTTGACCTGTCAGGGCCAACACTCCGTCACAAAACAATCCAAGATGACCGCGCGGGCCTCTGGTGCCTCCAACGGTGTGACCTCTCCTCACTCAGAGGGGGATGAGCGCTTAGGACAGGCTATTGCAATAATACGAGGTACGTTTCCCTTAAGTTGAGTCATATTGTGCTAAGATGCTTATTGATGTTGTTTGCTAATGTTGATGTAAGAAATAATAACAATAATGTGTGTGTGTGTGTGTGTGTTATGGTAGTAATGTTATGCTAGTAATGTAAACTTTTTTTTAGATTATCTGGAGAAAGCTGGCAGCAGCAGCAGCAGCAGCAGCAGTGGACCCACCAGATCCACCTCTGGTGGTAACATCTTTATATTCTTGGGAACCACCCACATACACACGAACACGGGGGAAGTGTCTGTGTCCTCTCCCCCTACTCCTGTCGACTACGGTGTCAGCCTCCCCTCACACACTGGTGATTCCAGCCGTAGCGACCAGGTCGCGACAGGTGTCGCCACACGCCCCGCGCGTGTGTGTCTCCCTACTCACCCCCCTACGACCCCGGTTGGTGGAGATTGTGGTGATAGAAGTAGTAGTAGTAACACAATCCCTCATTGTGTACCAACCACCCCTACTGCCGATCAGAGGGGTGGTGAGGTAATATATTTTATGAATACAGCTGAAGAGGTATTGTCCCCCAGCCTTTTAACGGGGGGGGGGGTGTGGAGTAAGTAGTGACCATACTACTAGTAGTACTGCTAGGGATGATAGGACTGAAGAAGAAGAAGAAGTAGTGGTGAGAATGAGTGAGGATATTTCACAGAGTGGTGAGTATCCAGATCTCATGACTCTGAGCGGAGGTCTCGATGATTCGGTGTTTGCCGGTATTTCACTCTCAGAGGATAACCCCGCTACTCTAACAGAAAATGATCTGAATGTAGAAGCTTTACTGGGTGAGCGTATAATGCTTACAGACAGTCAGCAACGTGGGTTGCTGACTGACGTTGATGTGAATCTTTTCCTCAACCCTCAACTTAGCCCACTCCAAGGTATGTCTACTAACCATGACCCCGAAGCCAGTGCTCGTTCCTCCTCCTCCACATCCCGCAACACTAAACTAAGTTCACACAAACCCACATCTCGGGCCAGACCTCGTGATGAGTGTAGCACTATGTCTCAGACTGTGATAATAAGTAGTGATGATGAAAACTTTACTCCTCTACGAAGGATTCGAGTTGGAGACGATCTTAATAGATCCCGTTATATTGACACCACCACCAGTGATAGCGAGTGTGATAGTGAGGTTGAGCGTGAAATAATCGCTCCTCCCCCACCTAAACGTCAGATTAAACGAACGGATGTTCGTCTAACTATAGAAAAAAAAGCTAGCAAAAATCTAAAATCTAAGTCTAAAGCCAGCAAAAACTTTTTGAAACTCCGCTGATAACTGCTTTAAGCTGTGTGTTATGTCTGTCTGTCTGACAGTTAATATGTTTTGTTTTTACCAAGATAAATATGTATGTGTCTACCAGTCATTGAATAAAACGTGTTAAGAGAAAGATTAACTTTTTTCACCTATGTCCGTCTGTCTGTCTGTCTGTCTGTCTGTCTGACAGTTAATATGTTTTGTTTTTACCAAGATAAATATGTATGTGTCTACCAGTCATTGAATAAAACGTGTTAAGAGAAAGATTAACTTTTTTCACCTATGTCTGTCTGTCTGTCTGTCTGTCTGTCTGTCTGACAGTTAATATGTTTTGTTTTTACCAAGATAAATATGTATGTGTCTACCAGTCATTGAATAAAACGTGTTAAGAGAAAGATTAACTTTTTTCACCTATGTCTGTCTGTCTGTCTGTCTGTCTGACAGTTAATATGTTTTGTTTTTACCAAGATAAATATGTATGTGTCTACCAGTCATTGAATAAAACGTGTTAAGAGAAAGATTAACTTTTTTCACCTATGTCCGTCTGTCTGTCTGTCTGTCTGACAGTTAATATGTTTTGTTTTTACCAAGATAAATATGTATGTGTCTACCAGTCAATGAATAAAACGTGTTAAGAGAAAGATTAACTTTTTTTCACCTATTATGTTAACATGAGTCTCTGTTTTTCCTGTTGGATCGAAGGATTACTAATGGTTGATGTTGCGTGTAAACACACGCTATGGAAGGTGTTTACTCTGATAAACAGTTAGGCTGGAGAGGGGTTTGAACGGATATAATTATGTTCGATGATCTAAGACTGAGGAAATGGAGATTGGTTAATGTCCAGATTAATTTTACTACGTTAGAAATAAAGCGATCTTAAATCTCAAGGTGATTTAGTTGGAAAATAAAGAACTTGTACAAAAAAATGAACTAAGCTGAGGGGGCAAGAGTTGAAACTTGATAACTGAACCGGTTTTTATTACTATGACTGAAAATGTAGTTGGTGTTCAAATCTCAGGAGAATTGGACTGATAGTAATAAATTTATAGGAGTGGACTTGGACAGAGGACAGGAGCTAGAGTTTTATAATTGTTTACATCATATTTACAATGAAATACAGAGGGTAGAAATTACAGTGAAATTGCTGGGTTATTTACAAATATACGAGAGAGCTAGAGCTCAGTAACTGACTTGATATTATTTACTAACTTTGAAGTATGACTGCTTTAAATTTCGGAAAATTGATCTATTACTAACGATCTTGTACAAATGAACTAAGCCGGGGACAAGAGCCGGAGATGGCTTTGTTTATATAAGTAAAACTGAAATAGTTTTAATGAAAGGAACTATGAATGAACGAACAATACGAAGGAGAGAGAGAGAGAGAGAGATAGAGAGAGAGACATGGAGACAGAGAGAGAGAGAGAGAGAGAGAGAGAGAGAGAGAGAGAGAGAGAGAGAGAGAGAGAGAGAGAGAGAGAGAGAGAGAGAGAGAGAGAGAGAGAGAGAGAGACAGGGAGACAGAGCGAGAGAGAGAGAGACAGAGAGAGAGAGAGAGAGAGAGAGACAGGGAGACAGAGAGACAGAGAGAGAGAGACAGGGAGACAGAGAGAGAGAGAGAGAGAGAGAGAGAGAGAGAGAGAGAGAGAGAGAGAGAGAGAGAGAGAGAGAGAGAGAGAGAGAGAGAGAGAGAGAGAGAGAGACAGGGAGACAGAGCGAGAGACAGAGAGACTGAGACAGTTAGAGAGAGAGAGACAGGGAGACAGAGAGACAGAGAGAGACAGGGAGACAGAGAGAGAGAGAGAGAGAGAGAGACAGGGAGACAGAGAGAGAGAGACAGAGAGACAGAGACAGTTAGAGAGAGAGAGTCGTGGACCCTGGCGAAACGCAATGGTAATGGGTGCCCTACCACTTCCGGTGTCGTAGGAGAAATACCCAGACTAGTTGGAAAGTTGATCAGTCAGGCTCCAACCTGCGACCAGTACGCTTACCCCGTCGCGACATTGAAAAACGCTTAAGGTAATGGTACACTCCCCTCCTGCAGGAGACTTTGCCCTCATCCTCACACACTTAGCACTTCCTGTAGGGGACGTTAATGGTTTGTCTAACCACATAATGACCCACTGCAGTCTCACAACGAGAGTGACTTCACTCTTTCTTGACCCGAACACAGAAAAAGCCAGGTGCAGTCCCGTGTCTTTTCCATGCATTTCTTACAACACCACTTAAGACCTTCCTGTAGGGGAGTCAATGGGTTTGTCTAACCACATAATGGCCCAGAGCACTCTCTCCAGACGAAGGGGAAGCTCCATCCAGCCCCCACCCAAAACAACATAAAAGACTGTGTTGCCTTCTCCTCACATCTACACACTAACTCACGATTAAAGCTACGCAAAAACACGCATACATATTCTTTTACTCATTCCTCCCTCTTCCTTCTATTTTCTTACTCTATCACTTACTCTACCACGTACTCTCACACTACTCCCATCTTTCCTGACTAGACACGCGCGCGCGGGGTGGGGGGCCGCACCTGCTCACACGCCACTCAAGACCGACACGCGCCAAACTTCCGGGAAATTCCCAAACCCCTGTGACTAGACACCCGCGCTGCGACGACGACCTCGCGCACCCACCGGCACTCATCAACTTACTCTCTTTCATGACCACTTACCATACACGCTCACACGCATCCGAAACACGCCAAAAATTCCCCGAAAATCCCCCAAAAAACCTGTGTGACTACACACCTGCGCACCACCTGTCGGCTGGCACTCCATGGAGTGCCAGCTGGCAGCTGGTGCGCGCGGTCGTAGTCACATATTACACTACTCACTTATTTGTATAATTTGCACAACGTTTCGAACCTCCATGGTTCATTCTCAAGTGAACAGATCTTACAATACTAGTTGATTTTATACCCGCACTGGGTCAGGTGATAATACAATAAAGGTGAAAACATGGGGGGATACATAATAATATATGTCTACAGGAAAGACTGCTATATGTATATATATATATATATATATATATATATATATATATATATATATATATATATATATATATATATATATATATATATATATATATATATATATATATATATATATTGGTAGCAGTGTTTCCTGTAGACATTTATTATTAAATATGACCGAAAAAGTAAGATTAATAATTCTAACACGAATTTTCTCTATCTTTCTTACGTTTCTTTTCACTGTTGATGGTAATTCAAAGATCAATTCTCCAAAATTCATTTTTATTTCTAGTCTGACGCGTCTTGAGCGCGTTTCGTAAAACTTATTACATTTTCAAAGACTTTAGTTTACAAACACACAACTGAAAACTGAATAGAGCTTACACATCTTCGAGGTTTATATCTACATTTGGGTGAGGTGGATGAGGTGAAAAACGAACTTTCTTCAATGGGTATTCAATGGGTATTAAATTCCAACACAAGACAGAACACGAAACAATGGGTATTGAATGGGTATTAAATTCAAACACAAGACAGAACACGAAACAATGGGTATTGAATATTCATCTACAATCTTAACCCCACGACTCAAAGAAGCAGCGAAATAACTAAAAAATCTGTAAGACGTAACAATAAGAAAAGCCGACAAAACAGCAGCATATTTATTGATTCCTACCCATGAATACATGAACAAAATTAGCGACATCCTTAGTGACGACTCCAAATTTCAACGAATCACGAGGAACCCCGTAGAAGACCTTAAGCGGAAAGTAAACAAAACAATTACAGCAATCAACGCAAAGAAAGGTAGTGTGCATTTCAATAAACTTCAAGGCGACTATGGCTTAGGATATGCCTACGGCAATGTTAAGACGCATAAACCAGGTAACCCACTACGCCCTATAATCAGCCAAATACCAACCCTAACTTATCACCTGGCAAAGAAACTCAATGAACTCCTAACTCCATACACTCCAAGTAAGTTTAGTCTACAATCATCAGCAGATTTCCTAGAATTGATCAAATCTACCCAGCCCGATGGAATCATCGCTTCCCTGGACGTTGAATCCCTATTTACCAACGTCTTCTCGAAGCATGTACAAAGGAAGCCCCTTTCATCAGTCCACAAGGAGACATGTATTTACAAATAGACGGAGTAGCAATGGGCTCCCCCTTAGGAGTTTTATTTGCTAATTTTTATATGGGAACCATCGAAGACAAGGTCTTCAGTAGCAGACAAAAACCCACTGTATACTGCCGTTATGTAGATGACATATTCGTAATAGTAAAAGACTCAGATGAACTAATTGACCTAAAAAGACACCTAGCGAGAGAGTCAGTACTCCGATTTACACATGAAAATAGTGAAAATAACAGTCTGCCATTCCTGGATGTACTAATAACAAAAACAGGAACCTCTTTAAGCACCAACGTATATACCAAGCCCACCAACATAGGATTATGCCTGAACGGTAGAAGTGAGTGCCCCCAAAGATACAAAGCCAGTGTTCTCAATGCTTATATTCGTCGAGCGCTTACCGACTGCTCTGAATGGAGCAACGTGAGTAGAGAGTTTGAAAGAGTAACTCAGGTATTGGTGAACAACGGATATAGCAACGCGGAAATAAACGCTGCTATAAGAAGACACTTGGACCGTTGGTATAATCCAGAACCTAGAACAGAAACCACAACACCTCCAATAAAATTATATTACAAATCAACCATGCACAGTGAACATATAAAAGAGGAAAGAATAATGAAAGAAATAATCCGAAAAGGAGTAAAAAGCATTACTCCTAACCAAAACATAAACCTGATAATATTCTACAAAACCAAGAAGACTTCCGAACTCCTTATCAAAAACAGCCCGAAGCCGACGGAGAACCCTCTACAGCAGTCAAGCGTTGTATACATGTACACTTGCCCCCACGAAGGATGTAACCTTCAATGTAAGTACATAGGTATGACGTCGACCAAGCTGACGAGGCGTTTGACATGCCATCTTCAATCCGGTGCCCCTAGGAATCACATCAGACAAGCCCATGACATTACTCTAACAAAAGAAATGTTGAACAAGAATACCTGCATAATAGACAAAACCCAAGATGCAAAAAGATTACAAATTCTTGAGGCAATTCACATAAGAATAGAGCGACCTACCATGAACACCCAAATCACGGAACTATTTACTCTACCCACCATGAGAGTGCCATGAATGAATACCTGCACCATGAATATTCCACCATGAATACCTGAATAATAGACAAAACCCAAGATGCAAGAAGATTACAAATTCTTGAGGCAATTCACATAAGAATAGAGCGACCTACCATGAACACCCAAATCACGGAACTATTTACTCTACCCACCATGAGAGTAAGGACAAGACAAGAACATATCGATGCCAACACAGAAGACAATGTCCAACATAATAGGCCAATTACACTGGATTAATCTTTGTGTTTAGATAGGAGCTGCCTCGTATGGGCCAATAAGCCTTCTGCAGTTACCCCTCACATTTATCCCTTATGTATCCCCCCATGTTTTCACCTTTATTGTATTATCACCTGACCCAGTGCGGGTATAAAATCAACTAGTATTGTAAGATCTGTTTCTACTGGAATGTGAAGCAACCAATGACCTTAGAAGAGCTTTAAGAGTTCCTGAATCATGCAGTGGCCACCCTGAAGCCATTAACACAGCCACTCTCCTGGTCAACAAAGGTGTCCAGCAGCTGGACACCCTCATAAAGACTGTGAAGCAGTATCCTCCCCCGCGATAACAGCTTGATGGTTAAATGCAACCTCAGAATACCGAGAAAAAAAAAATTATACCACTTACGGGCTATTTATGCCCGTGCCACCTCTTGGGTGGCTTAATCTTTATCAATCAATCAATAAGATCTGTTCTCTTGAGAATGAACCATTGAGGTTCGAAACGTTGTGCAAATTATACAAATAAGTGTAATACACTCTATAGTAAATGACTTCTTTTCTTCACCTTAAAAAGTACGAAAATGAGTTTTGGAGAACTCCTATTTCAATTAAGCCCTGATGCTAAGAAAATAGTTAGAGGGATAGAAGCCCTAAACCAGAAAATAAGAAATACAGAATATGCGGTCATATTCAATGAAACATGTTTGAAAGAAAACCTGCTGCCAATATACACCAATATATATATATATATATATATATATATATATATATATATATATATATATATATATATATATATATATATATATATATATATATATATATATATATATATATATATTTATATATATATATATATATATATATATATATATATATATATATATATATATATATATATATATATATATATATATATATATATATATATATATATGTCGTACCTAGTTTAGCCAAGCCAAGTTTGCCTAATAAGCCAAGTTTTCCTGAAATAATATATTTTCTCTAATTTTTTTCTTATGAAATGATAAAGCTACCCATTTCATTATGTATGAGGTCAATTTTTTTTTATTGGAGTTAAAATTAACGTAGATATATGACTGAACCTAACCAACCCTACCTAACCTAACCTAACCTATCTTTATAGGTTAGGTTGGGTTAGGTAGCCGAAAAAGTTAGGTTAGGTTAGGTTAGGTAGGTTAGGTAGTCAAAAAACAATTAATTCATGAAAACTTGGCTTATTAGGCAAATCGAGCCTTGCATAGTAGGCTGAGAAGTGCGTTCTGGCTACTAGGTACGACATATATATATATATATATATATATATATATATATATATATATATATATATATATATATATATATATATATATATATATATATATATATATATATATATATGAGTTTTCAGTTATATATATATATATATATATATGCGAACAAGCCTGAATGGTCCCCAGGACAATATGCAACTGAAAACTCACACCCCAGAAGTGACTCGAACCCATACTCCCAGATGCCACACAACTGGTATGTACAAGACGCCTTAATCCACTTGAACATCACGACCGGACATAATGAGGTGATAGCCGAGGCTATTTGAACCACCCCACCGCCGGCACTCGGATAGTAATCTTGGGCATAGCATTTTACCAAATCACCTCATTCTTTGGGGCACACGTGAGGAACACAAATGCGAACAAGCCTGAATGGTCCCAAGGACAATATGCAACTGAAAACTCACACCCCAGAAGTGACTCGAACCCATACTCCCAGATGCCACGCAACTGGTATGTACAAGACGCCTTAATCCACTTGACCATCACGACCGGACATAATGAGGTGATAGCCGAGGCTATTTGAACCACCCCACCGCCGGCACTCGGATAGTAATCTTGGGCATAGCATTTTACCAAATCACCTCATTCTTTGGGGCACACGTGAGGAACACAAATGCGAACAAGCCTGAATGGTCCCCAGGACAATATGCAACTGAAAACTCACACCCCAGAAGTGACTCGAACCCATACTCCCAGATGCCACACAACTGGTATGTACAAGACGCCTTAATCCACTTGAACATCACGACCGGACATAATGAGGTGATAGCCGAGGCTATTTGAACCACCCCACCGCCGGCACTCGGATAGTAATCTTGGGCATAGCATTTTACCAAATCACCTCATTCTTTGGGGCACACGTGAGGAACACAAATGCGAACAAGCCTGAATGGTCCCCAGGACAATATGCAACTGAAAACTCACACCCCAGAAGTGACTCGAACCCATACTCCCAGATGCCACGCAACTGGTATGTACAAGACGCCTTAATCCACTTGACCATCACGACCGGACATAATGAGGTGATAGCCGAGGCTATTTGAACCACCCCACCGCCGGCACTCGGATAGTAATCTTGGGCATAGCATTTTACCAAATCACCTCATTCTTTGGGGCACACGTGAGGAACACAAATGCGAACAAGCCTGAATGGTCCCCAGGACAATATGCAACTGAAAACTCACACCCCAGAAGTGACTCGAACCCATACTCCCAGATGCCACGCAACTGGTATGTACAAGACGCCTTAATCCACTTGACCATCACGACCGGACATAATGAGGTGATAGCCGAGGCTATTTGAACCACCCCACCGCCGGCACTCGGATAGTAATCTTGGGCATAGCATTTTACCAAATCACCTCATTCTTTGGGGCACACATGAGGAACACAAATGCGAACAAGCCTGAATGGTCCCCAGGACAATATGCAACTGAAAACTCACACCCCAGAAGTGACTCGAACCCATACTCCCAGATGCCACGCAACTGGTATGTACAAGACGCCTTAATCCACTTGACCATCACGACCGGACATAATGAGGTGATAGCCGAGGCTATTTGAACCACCCCACCGCCGGCACTCGGATAGTAATCTTGGGCATAGCATTTTACCAAATCACCTCATTCTTTGGGGCACACGTGAGGAACACAAATGCGAACAAGCCTGAATGGTCCCCAGGACAATATGCAACTGAAAACTCACACCCCAGAAGTGACTCGAACCCATACTCCCAGATGCCACGCAACTGGTATGTACAAGACGCCTTAATCCACTTGACCATCACGACCGGACATAATGAGGTGATAGCCGAGGCTATTTGAACCACCCCACCGCCGGCACTCGGATAGTAATCTTGGGCATAGCATTTTACCAAATCACCTCATTCTTTGGGGCACACGTGAGGAACACAAATGCGAACAAGCCTGAATGGTCCCCAGGACAATATGCAACTGAAAACTCACACCCCAGAAGTGACTCGAACCCATACTCCCAGATGCCACGCAACTGGTATGTACAAGACGCCTTAATCCACTTGACCATCACGACCGGACATAATGAGGTGATAGCCGAGGCTATTTGAACCACCCCACCGCCGGCACTCGGATAGTAATCTTGGGCATAGCATTTTACCAAATCACCTCATTCTTTGGGGCACACATGAGGAACACAAATGCGAACAAGCCTGAATGGTCCCCAGGACAATATGCAACTGAAAACTCACACCCCAGAAGTGACTCGAACCCATACTCCCAGATGCCACGCAACTGGTATGTACAAGACGCCTTAATCCACTTGACCATCACGACCGGACATAATGAGGTGATAGCCGAGGCTATTTGAACCACCCCACCGCCGGCACTCGGATAGTAATCTTGGGCATAGCATTTTACCAAATCACCTCATTCTTTGGGGCACACGTGAGGAACACAAATGCGAACAAGCCTGAATGGTCCCCAGGACAATATGCAACTGAAAACTCACACCCCAGAAGTGACTTGAACCCATACTCCCAGATGCC
Organism: Procambarus clarkii; assembly: GCF_040958095.1. NCBI lineage: Eukaryota > Metazoa > Arthropoda > Malacostraca > Decapoda > Cambaridae > Procambarus > Procambarus clarkii. The sequence continues at coordinate 16,221,759 of NC_091181.1, read as the reverse complement.
ACGCAACTGGTATGTACAAGACGCCTTAATCCACTTGACCATCACGACCGGACATAATGAGGTGATAGCCGAGGCTATTTGAACCACCCCACCGCCGGCACTCGGATAGTAATCTTGGGCATAGCATTTTACCAAATCACCTCATTCTTTGGGGCACACGTGAGGAACACAAATGCGAACAAGCCTGAATGGTCCCCAGGACAATATGCAACTGAAAACTCACACCCCAGAAGTGACTCGAACCCATACTCCCAGATGCCACGCAACTGGTATGTACAAGACGCCTTAATCCACTTGACCATCACGACCGGACATAATGAGGTGATAGCCGAGGCTATTTGAACCACCCCACCGCCGGCACTCGGATAGTAATCTTGGGCATAGCATTTTACCAAATCACCTCATTCTTTGGGGCACACATGAGGAACACAAATGCGAACAAGCCTGAATGGTCCCCAGGACAATATGCAACTGAAAACTCACACCCCAGAAGTGACTCGAACCCATACTCCCAGATGCCACGCAACTGGTATGTACAAGACGCCTTAATCCACTTGACCATCACGACTGGACATAATGAGGTGATAGCCGAGGCTATTTGAACCACCCCACCGCCGGCACTCGGATAGTAATCTTGGGCATAGCATTTTACCAAATCACCTCATTCTTTGGGGCACACGTGAGGAACACAAATGCGAACAAGCCTGAATGGTCCCCAGGACAATATGCAACTGAAAACTCACACCCCAGAAGTGACTCGAACCCATACTCCCAGATGCCACGCAACTGGTATGTACAAGACGCCTTAATCCACTTGACCATCATGACCGGACATAATGAGGTGATAGCCGAGGCTATTTGAACCACCCCACCACCGGCACTCGGATAGTAATCTTGGGCATAGCATTTTACCAAATCACCTCATTCTTTGGGGCACACGTGAGGAACACAAATGCGAACAAGCCTGAATGGTCCCCAGGACAATATGCAACTGAAAACTCACACCCCAGAAGTGACTCGAACCCATACTCCCAGATGCCACGCAACTGGTATGTACAAGACGCCTTAATCCACTTGACCATCACGACCGGACATAATGAGGTGATAGCCGAGGCTATTTGAACCACCCCACCGCCGGCACTCGGATAGTAATCTTGGGCATAGCATTTTACCAAATCACCTCATTCTTTGGGGCACACGTGAGGAACACAAATGCGAACAAGCCTGAATGGTCCCCAGGACAATATGCAACTGAAAACTCACACCCCAGAAGTGACTCGAACCCATACTCCCAGATGCCACGCAACTGGTATGTACAAGACGCCTTAATCCACTTGACCATCACGACCGGACATAATGAGGTGATAGCCGAGGCTATTTGAACCACCCCACCGCCGGCACTCGGATAGTAATCTTGGGCATAGCATTTTACCAAATCACCTCATTCTTTGGGGCACACGTGAGGAACACAAATGCGAACAAGCCTGAATGGTCCCCAGGACAATATGCAACTGAAAACTCACACCCCAGAAGTGACTCGAACCCATACTCCCAGATGCCACGCAACTGGTATGTACAAGACGCCTTAATCCACTTGACCATCACGACCGGACATAATGAGGTGATAGCCGAGGCTATTTGAACCACCCCACCGCCGGCACTCGGATAGTAATCTTGAGCATAGCATTTTACCAAATCACCTCATTCTTTGGGGCACACGTGAGGAACACAAATGCGAACAAGCCTGAATGGTCCCCAGGACAATATGCAACTGAAAACTCACACCCCAGAAGTGACTCGAACCCATACTCCCAGATGCCACGCAACTGGTATGTACAAGACGCCTTAATCCACTTGACCATCACGACCGGACCTAATGAGGTGATAGCCGAGGCTATTTGAACCACCCCACCGCCGGCACTCGGATAGTAATCTTGGGCATAGCATTTTACCAAATCACCTCATTCTTTGGGGCACACGTGAGGAACACAAATGCGAACAAGCCTGAATGGTCCCCAGGACAATATGCAACTGAAAACTCACACCCCAGAAGTGACTCGAACCCATACTCCCAGATGCCACGCAACTGGTATGTACAAGACGCCTTAATCCACTTGACCATCACGACCGGACATAATGAGGTGATAGCCGAGGCTATTTGAACCACCCCACCGCCGGCACTCGGATAGTAATCTTGGGCATAGCATTTTACCAAATCACCTCATTCTTTGGGGCACACGTGAGGAACACAAATGCGAACAAGCCTGAATGGTCCCCAGGACAATATGCAACTGAAAACTCACACCCCAGAAGTGACTCGAACCCATACTCCCAGATGCCACGCAACTGGTATGTACAAGACGCCTTAATCCACTTGACCATCACGACCGGACATAATGAGGTGATAGCCGAGGCTATTTGAACCACCCCACCGCCGGCACTCGGATAGTAATCTTGGGCATAGCATTTTACCAAATCACCTCATTCTTTGGGGCACACGTGAGGAACACAAATGCGAACAAGCCTGAATGGTCCCCAGGACAATATGCAACTGAAAACTCACACCCCAGAAGTGACTCGAACCCATACTCCCAGATGCCACGCAACTGGTATGTACAAGACGCCTTAATCCACTTGACCATCACGACCGGACATAATGAGGTGATAGCCGAGGCTATTTGAACCACCCCACCGCCGGCACTCGGATAGTAATCTTGGGCATAGCATTTTACCAAATCACCTCATTCTTTGGGGCACACGTGAGGAACACAAATGCGAACAAGCCTGAATGGTCCCCAGGACAATATGCAACTGAAAACTCACACCCCAGAAGTGACTCGAACCCATACTCCCAGATGCCACGCAACTGGTATGTACAAGACGCCTTAATCCACTTGACCATCACGACCAGACATAATGAGGTGATAGCCGAGGCTATTTGAACCACCCCACCGCCGGCACTCGGATAGTAATCTTGGGCATAGCATTTTACCAAATCACCTCATTCTTTGGGGCACACGTGAGGAACACAAATGCGAACAAGCCTGAATGGTCCCCAGGACAATATGCAACTGAAAACTCACACCCCAGAAGTGACTCGAACCCATACTCCCAGATGCCACGCAACTGGTATGTACAAGACGCCTTAATCCACTTGACCATCACGACCGGACATAATGAGGTGATAGCCGAGGCTATTTGAACCACCCCACCGCCGGCACTCGGATAGTAATCTTGGGCATAGCATTTTACCAAATCACCTCATTCTTTGGGGCACACGTGAGGAACACAAATGCGAACAAGCCTGAATGGTCCCCAGGACAATAGGCAACTGAAAACTCACACCCCAGAAGTGACTCGAACCCATACTCCCAGATGCCACGCAACTGGTATGTACAAGACGCCTTAATCCACTTGACCATCACGACCGGACATAATGAGGTGATAGCCGAGGCTATTTGAACCACCCCACCGCCGGCACTCGGATAGTAATCTTGGGCATAGCATTTTACCAAATCACCTCATTCTTTGGGGCACACGTGAGGAACACAAATGCGAACAAGCCTGAATGGTCCCCAGGACAATATGCAACTGAAAACTCACACCCCAGAAGTGACTTGAACCCATACTCCCAGATGCCACGCAACTGGTATGAACAAGACGCCTTAATCCACTTGACCATCACGACCGGACATAATGAGGTGATAGTCGAGGCTATTTGAACCACCCCACCGCCGGCACTCGGATAGTAATCTTGGGCATAGCATTTTACCAAATCACCTCATTCTTTGGGGCACACGTGAGGAACACAAATGCGAACAAGCCTGAATGGTCCCCAGGACAATATGCAACTGAAAACTCACACCCCAGAAGTGACTCGAACCCATACTCCCAGATGCCACGCAACTGGTATGTACAAGACGCCTTAATCCACTTGACCATCACGACCGGACATAATGAGGTGATAGCCGAGGCTATTTGAACCACCCCACCGCCGGCACTCGGATAGTAATCTTGGGCATAGCATTTTACCAAATCACCTCATTCTTTGGGGCACACGTGAGGAACACAAATGCGAACAAGCCTGAATGGTCCCCAGGACAATATGCAACTGAAAACTCACACCCCAGAAGTGACTCGAACCCATACTCCCAGATGCCACGCAACTGGTATGTACAAGACGCCTTAATCCACTTGACCATCACGACCGGACATAATGAGGTGATAGCCGAGGCTATTTGAACCACCCCACCGCCGGCACTCGGATAGTAATCTTGGGCATAGCATTTTACCAAATCACCTCATTCTTTGGGGCACACGTGAGGAACACAAATGCGAACAAGCCTGATTGGTCCCCAGGACAATATGCAACTGAAAACTCACACCCCAGAAGTGACTCGAACCCATACTCCCAGATGCCACGCAACTGGTATGTACAAGACGCCTTAATCCACTTGACCATCACGACCGGACATAATGAGGTGATAGCCGAGGCTATTTGAACCACCCCACCGCCGGCACTCGGATAGTAATCTTGGGCATAGCATTTTACCAAATCACCTCATTCTTTGGGGCACACGTGAGGAACACAAATGCGAACAAGCCTGAATGGTCCCCAGGACAATATGCAACTGAAAACTCACACCCCAGAAGTGACTCGAACCCATACTCCCAGATGCCACGCAACTGGTATGTACAAGACGCCTTAATCCACTTGACCATCACGACCGGACATAATGAGGTGATAGCCGAGGCTATTTGAACCACCCCACCGCCGGCACTCGGATAGTAATCTTGGGCATAGCATTTTACCAAATCACCTCATTCTTTGGGGCACACGTGAGGAACACAAATGCGAACAAGCCTGAATGGTCCCCAGGACAATATGCAACTGAAAACTCACACCCCAGAAGTGACTCGAACCCATACTCCCAGATGCCACGCAACTGGTATGTACAAGACGCCTTAATCCACTTGACCATCACGACCGGACCTAATGAGGTGATAGCCGAGGCTATTTGAACCACCCCACCGCCGGCACTCGGATAGTAATCTTGGGCATAGCATTTTACCAAATCACCTCATTCTTTGGGGCACACGTGAGGAACACAAATGCGAACAAGCCTGAATGGTCCCCAGGACAATATGCAACTGAAAACTCACACCCCAGAAGTGACTCGAACCCATACTCCCAGATGCCACGCAACTGGTATGTACAAGACGCCTTAATCCACTTGACCATCACGACCGGACATAATGAGGTGATAGCCGAGGCTATTTGAACCACCCCACCGCCGGCACTCGGATAGTAATCTTGGGCATAGCATTTTACCAAATCACCTCATTCTTTGGGGCACACGTGAGGAACACAAATGCGAACAAGCCTGAATGGTCCCCAGGACAATATGCAACTGAAAACTCACACCCCAGAAGTGACTCGAACCCATACTCCCAGATGCCACGCAACTGGTATGTACAAGACGCCTTAATCCACTTGACCATCACGACCGGACATAATGAGGTGATAGCCGAGGCTATTTGAACCACCCCACCGCCGGCACTCGGATAGTAATCTTGGGCATAGCATTTTACCAAATCACCTCATTCTTTGGGGCACACGTGAGGAACACAAATGCGAACAAGCCTGAATGGTCCCCAGGACAATATGCAACTGAAAACTCACACCCCAGAAGTGACTCGAACCCATACTCCCAGATGCCACGCAACTGGTATGTACAAGACGCCTTAATCCACTTGACCATCACGACCGGACATAATGAGGTGATAGCCGAGGCTATTTGAACCACCCCACCGCCGGCACTCGGATAGTAATCTTGGGCATAGCATTTTACCAAATCACCTCATTCTTTGGGGCACACGTGAGGAACACAAATGCGAACAAGCCTGAATGGTCCCCAGGACAATATGCAACTGAAAACTCACACCCCAGAAGTGACTCGAACCCATACTCCCAGATGCCACGCAACTGGTATGTACAAGACGCCTTAATCCACTTGACCATCACGACCAGACATAATGAGGTGATAGCCGAGGCTATTTGAACCACCCCACCGCCGGCACTCGGATAGTAATCTT